>NC_047151.1:22422550-22560050 GCF_009819705.1 Hippoglossus hippoglossus | reverse complement strand
TGCTCCGCTCGAGTCATATCGTTCTCGACCGCAATTCAGAGGAACCGAGACGGAAACTAGGATACTCAGAGCGCACACGTACGCCAAGGTCCCTAAAAGTCCCCTTAGATCCAATCAAGCTGCACCGAATGGCACACACTCTGAATGTGCCTTTTTCATCAATATCCATGAATTCATCCCTGAGATATTGTCATAAACTCCTCTTACAATGTTTGTTGTTTGAGAAAGTGAAACCTGGATCTGCCCCTTTGACCAGATCCGCAAAGTAGCTTGTTTTTCCAGACACATTCTCCCCAGCCACGCTTTCCAGCTCTTCGGGATCCCAAGGCGTTACCAGATCAGATATGTAATCCCTTCAGCGAGTTCTTGACCTCCAACGAAAGGCACCTTGGAGGCATCCTGATTAGATCCCTGAACCATCTCATCTGTCCTCTGACGACGTGAAGGAGCAGCGCTTCTACTCCGAGCAAATCCCGGACGTCCAAACAGAAACGGAAAAAGGAAAGAAGCCTGGTACCAGCCACTCATATATGCAATCTTGTTTGTTTTGCTCAATTGCTATTCCCACATTACTGCTGACGCTGCACCGACACGCCTGTCCATCTTGCGCTGTATTGAAAATGCTTTTAATAAATCTTCATGAGAACAGCTCGAATGCAAATCATATTCATGATTGGATCAACGAGTTGCAATGCATGTCCTCGCCTTTGAGCATGTTCTCTCTATGAAGAGGAACAGAACGCACACAACTGGGAGGAGACCCCGGGGTAGACCCAGAACTCTGTGGAGGGATTATGTAATCGGTCGGTCCTGGGAGCAGCGGCGAGATCCCACCAGAGGAGCTGGAGAGCGTTGCTGAGGAGAGGGATGTCTGGATCCCGCCTCGACCCCGGATCAGCAGAATTAAATGGGTGGATGGAATCAGAGCTACGATTTGAAGTGAAGAGAGTTAAAGTGACTGGTTAACTGTCCATTATGTAACATGGGTCATTCAGTCCATCCTGACATTTCTCAGCCAGTAAATAGCTGTTAGTGAAAAATTTGTGTACGGCCAAAATTTGCCTGTTTATACAGGTAGAGCGAAAACAACTTATCACATTATATATTATTAGAGACCTGACACATTTGGGTAATTACAGATAACAACACCAGAGCCTGATCGATAGATCCTTTGCCAATAAACATCTGTTATCATTATCTACCTTTGTTTGCTGATATGAAAACTTTTATTTTACAGAACAACAAGCCTCAATTACATGTCTTTGTCATAAGGGTCTGCTTACGCCATTTTTGGAAAAGAAGATATAAACAGAATTAAAATTAAATCTTTTACTCTTAAAGTCCATGTCGGTTGGATTTTTAGGAGCTTTCTGTGTTTTACTCCAAATCTTTGTTAATTAAATAGCTTTGGATTTTTTGACAGTAGCTTTTTGAGTTAAGCTGCTTTTTGAGCTAAAAGAAAAATATAAAATATATGAATCTATGAGAAAAGTTATAAGAGTGTTTAAAAAAATAAACAAAGCAAAGTCCAAACACTGGTTCACGTCTGACATCGATCTGTTGTCATTTGAAAGGTGTGTTGAGTATTGAAGTCATTAAAGGACCTCGCTGAACAACAAGGACGGAACTGTGGACAGACGTTCTCTTTAAAGCTTCTTTTCTCCCGTCACTCTGTGGTTTGTGGACGGTGTCACTAACGTATCTTGTGATCAATACTTTGGACACGCTCGCCTGTCAAACAGTCAATAACAGAGATACTATTTCAACTGTACATCGATGATGTCAGCCGCAGCCTTGAGCCAATCAATGGCAGCGACACTCCAAGCGATAGAAATACACAGTTTTCTTTTAGTTACTGTTTGTTGGAATGATGCACAAAAGCAAGTCATTCATATTTCTCTTGAAAAGAATATTCATATGTTTGTTGAGGCCAGTGGAGCGTGACGTGAAAAGTCACTCTAGTCAACTTTTAGTTATGGAATTATACAATAAGAGAAACACATCTGCCTCATAAAAACAGTTCTGATGAGAAGATTTCTATATGGTCCTGACTGAAATATCTCAGCAACTAAAGGACTTTTCATCCAGCACCGTTATCAGGTTAAAAGTTTGCCAAGTGCTTTGGTTTATGACCAACTACTGCAAAACTATTGACATTCTCTTCATTTTGTGTTAATTTGCAATAAAAATAGAGTTGTTACGAAGAGGGTGAACTTAATAAACGTTACACCAGCTTAACTCTGTGAACATGAAGCACGATGAACTCAAAGCACTGCTGTGAATCTCTAGTGAGACTTTAGACTCTTATTGTTTCAAGTGTCTCCTTTCAAATAACATCCGGATGAGATTTTAAATACATTCCTTCTGACTAGGGCTGACCTGAATGCCTCAAAACCTTGACCTTTGCCATGGTAATCAACATCATAATCAATATTTCAAAGTAGTTTGTTCTCAGTATGAAAAAAGGGGATTTTGCTTTAAAACCTCCCGTCAAACTAGCCCACAGCCCATGGGATGTAATAACCGAATAGATCTGTAATCAGCATGTAACTGTCTTGGATCTCTTTTTGACAGGAAATGACAGGAAGTGAACTTCCTCTTTTTCCTGTTTGAACACCAAATATAAGAAAAGGAGAAGGCAGGAGACAATCAAGAAAATTCTTTACGTCCAGAAGAGGTATTCAAACACACCCACGGAGGAAAGCTCTGTCACACTGACACACTAAGTAAATAGTGTGTATCATTGAAGCACATAAACAAACACACATACACACAGTATCGTCCCCACAGGCCAGAACAAGTCTGCACCAGATGTCTGACATTCCTCCAGACCAACACAAGAGTGCTGGTGCTGCTGATGTGTGTGTGTGTGTGTGTGTGTGTGTGTGTGTGTGTGTGTGTGTGTGTGTGTGTGTGTGTGTGTGTGTGTGTGTGTGTGTGTGTGTGTGTGTGTGTGTGTGTGTGTGTGTGCCCACATCTACACCCTTCTTGTTCTCTTTAACACACCACAGTTCACTCACTGTTTCTTGTTTACAAATTGCATATTTCTGTCATATTTGGTCAAATAAATTCCACTGACTGAAAATTTAGGAACATTTCAAAGGACCCAAAGTTTAAGGTATCTAGGTTACATATAACCACGGCCTCCACACTTTTAGATGACTTTATTTCACTGTGTATCTTAACGTTAAGTTGAAACACACTCATCAAATCCTGTAAAAACACTGTCCAACCTAAATGCCTCCAGCTGTGGCATCTTATCGCTGCCTTCTTCTACAACACATTCAAATAAACCATAACAGTGGGATTGAAAACATATTCTTGACCTTGGACACAGTGATGCAGCTGAAAGCTCCACAATAGCTGCTGATGTAAGGTTGTTTTCGCCAAATGCTTCCTCCAAGGTCAAAAGGAAACTTCCAGTCTCAACATTTAAGCAAACGTGGACGAGAAGTCCTAAAATGCGGAACAGCTATAAAATCCCCCTCTGTGGACTTTCACAGAAACGTCTGTTACCAATAATTCTTAAAGAAAAGCAAGTGATAAGACTCAAGCTGTTTTTCTCTGTTTTCTAGATGTCGGTATAGTAATTTTCAGGTTAAAGTTTGTCGAGCATGTTTTGTCTTAAACTGCACTTTCAACACCATTTAAATGTCAAGTGTGAAAATTATAATAACTACACATTGTGATATGTATCAAACAGATATCAAAGCTGTTGAATCAAAAGTTAAGAATCAGTTACTTTTCATTCCTGTGTCATGTCAAGCATTTGGCCTGTTGCATGTCAAAAGATGTATTTTTTTTTAAATTCCAAACAATACAGTAAAACTTCTGGTCTTCTGACAAAACACTAATCAGTCAACTTCTTATCCACATAATTTCAGTTCACATATATTTTTTAAATCAACTTTGTACCACGTAGGAGAAGAAAGAAAAACAGCAGCTTATACTACTTTTATCCTATATGACTACTTTTATCCTACATCTAGCTACTTTTATATTGGATGACTTCTCCATCTTGATTTTTTTGTATATTAACAAATGAGGAAACATCCATTTGTTTTTTTATCTTCTCAACTTTATACTCTGGGTCCATTTATTTATACATTGCACTGCATCTGTATTACCTTGTTTTATGTCTATCTCATCTATCTCATGCACTCAGATTTACCTTGTTGTTCAAATCTGCTCTTCAAAAACTCAACTTGGCTACACATGTTACAAAACAGCTCTTCAGAAAGGTCAAACTAAGGATAAAATGCATCATTGTGAATACAGACATGTTTTTAAATGAACGGGACTCAAACTGCTCTTTACTAAACAATAAAGCTTTCCTTCATCCTGCACATCAACAGATTAGTCCGATTATCTGAGGTGAAGATTGCTCTGACCCATATTTGGAAATTACATAAGCGTCACTGTGAATACCAAACATCCCAGACAACCTTTTATCCTGTTCACAACGTCTGAAGTACTTCCTGTCCACTAATCACCAGCGATTCTATCAAGTTGGACTCATTTGCAGCCCATTCCTCACATTTCTCATCCAAACAACCAAACTTTTCAAACAAATGCAACCCTTCTCGTTGAGTTGTTAAACTGATGTCTTAACTTTGTTATATCACTTTTCTCAGCTTCAACTTCTTATCATTTTATCTCCAACTCTTCTCTTGAGAAGGGGAACAAATAAATGACGTTTAAGCCTTAGAGAGGCTGAAATCTGCAAATATTTGTTTATGTAGATATATTAGAATTCTGAATAAATATTTACTGTTCAAGGCAACCAGATGAAAACAAGAACACTAGATAGAGTCATCAAAATGAAATACTTTCATGTAGTTTAGATAAAACTCAATACACCAAATTTAGCCAAAAGTATTGGCAAGAATTGATCAGGTTGCATTGTGCAAATAGTTTTTGTCATCAATTAATTGCCTTGGCTATAAAACAAAAGAACAAAAATCAATATATTATAATATAAGACCAAAAAAACCACTGAGTTTTCCCACTTGAGAACCAAACTTCTGAAATGTTTGCTCGGAAAATAATCACATAATCGATTATAATTTTTTAGTAAATAAAGCAGTTGATTAATTGTGGCATTGCTACAAAATGTAATCTTAAATTCAAACATGACAGCTGGTTAAAATCAATCCATGAGATGTGGTTGAAAGCTCTGGAAAAAAGCCAGTAAGTGAACCTTGAGTTACAGATTTTTTATCAAATGTCACCAATATCCCTTCATTTTAACCTGAAATGACTATATTATTGCTTCCTGACATATTTTAGACATATCTACCTCCCATAGGAGCTTTGATCACTGCCTGATAACACAGCAAACAGCCCTCCGACCAGTAAATCTAAGAGTTATCAGTTAACTGTTGGAAACTAACCACGAAACCCGACCTGACAGCGGCTCGACCTGTGCACAGCTCGGATTGATCCGGGCTCTCTACACCTGCGTGTGCTCTGCATGATGTGTTACAGCTCAGGGCAACACACCACACACACTACTTCAGTACTGGAGACTGTGCACAAGAAAAGTGTTCGCTCTCTCTAAAAGCCCCTCAGTGCATTTCCTGTATCACTCCCCCCCCCGAGCTGCAAACAGGCCTGCAGCCCGCAGAATCAAGGGGAACTTCATCGTTTTACTGCTTATAAATAAATAAATAAATAACACAACCTCACACGCAATACTTCACACAACCCTTCACCATCAATGAAGTCTTACGCAAGAGCCCAATGTGGACCCTTGAGCAAATATTCTTCCTGGACCTCACACGGGTGGTCACACGCCAGAGGAGTTAAGGTGGGTGTCGGACATGCATTGGCGAGGAGGAGGAAGTGATACTACAAGCACGGCGACAGCATTTGCTGCAGTACTGTTAGCGTGCATGTGATGGAGGGGTGTCACTATGGTGCCGCAAAGGGAGCTGTTTATGAAACCATTTCGTGCAGTGGTCCGTGTCTAGACGCCCACCCACCCAGTTGCCACGACCAGCCGCCCACCCACAGACACACATCGCCACCCGCCCACGCACAAACTCAACCGTTTCACAAATCCAATCAGATGTCAGGCTGGAGAAAAAGCTCGAGGAGTCTAACTTCCTGCTCGGTCCTCCTCCCCTCGGCCAAAGCCAGACATCTCAGCTTTCACCTCTCCGCCGACTCTTCTACTCTTACATCCTCACACGGTCTCTCCTGCCTGAGCCCGTTCGAGTGTTCTCACTCTCATCACTGTTGGCAAGCATCTGCTTTGAGTTTGACACCTGCCTGCCAACAACAACAACACGCCGTCAACCAACGGGCCAACAGGTCACTCTCGACAGTGAGCAGACCTGCGGCCCTCAACACAACAAACACAACAAACACAACACACACACCAACACTTCTTCAGGGAGCGAACATCCGTCCGCACACCCACAGCCATATGCAGCAGCAGGATTTGTGAATAAGCTACTGCTCTTACCTTGGCACTGGAATCCCTGTTTCCCAAAGCCCCTGTGGAGAGAAGACAGGAAGGTGAGATTTGGGAGTGTAGGGGGATCAAAACATGACAGTAACTCGTGCACACTCGTGCACACAGTAACTCGTACAAAGTAGTTCCACAATTACGATTATTAATCAATCAATAAGTACCTCTGCCAGGGAGGTTATGTTTTCAACACCTGTCCATTTGTTTGTTTGGTTGCTTTGTTTGTTTGTGACCAAGATTACACAAAAATTACAAGACGGATTTCCACAAAACTTGGTGGAAGGTTGTGGTAAAGGTCAGGGAAGTACCAATCAAGTTTTGGTGCAGATCCGTGTCAGAGGGCAGATCCAGGCCTTTTTTCTTAATGGTTTATGTGCAATATATTTCACTGTACATAGTCCATACTGTCCATTCTGTATATAATAGTGTAGTATTCTATTTATATATTTTTTATATTTCCTTACACTTATAATAGGGCTCGGAGATTATTTCAAACTTTTAGCTCGATTACAATTACTGAAGGATTCTTTTATTAGCTTTACTAAATGTGAACTTACAAAAGTGAACTTTTGGGCCATGGCAGACATATAAGCTGTACTTCTAGATTCCCCTTTATTTGACTGAACTGAAAGTTTTATATAAACATATAGTAACATATACTCAATACATTGGCAAGTTGAGCATTTGAATAGCACCTGTTAACAACAAGGCAACTCAAAGTACTTAAGATAACACATTAAATGCATTAACAAAAAACAGAAGGCAATAAAGACACAAGTAGGATCTAAGAGAATAGAAGAAAAATCAAAAATGGCATAACTATCTCACAGTTGTGAAACATTTATAAACTGAAAACCCAACTATCCAGTTCACATTGACACGCGAGGAAAAATGCTCATATCTCCTGCGGGGCTGACACTTGAGAAGTGATTTGAAACACTTCAAATAATCAAACCCCTCAATGGACCGATCGATTAATCGACTGATCATTCCAGCCCAGGCACAGACACCCGATCCCACACATGGACGCACAGGTCCTCCCGCACCGCTGCAGCAGCAGCAGCGGGGCCCTGCGTGTCTCCAGCTGCATTCCTCCACCAGACCTCCACCAGACCTCCGCTGTCAGGGATGGGTGTCGGGTCGATGCGGTACCGCCGAGCTGCAGCCTCCGCTCTGCGGCTGCTGCTGCTCGGCGAGGCACCACCGGCACCGACGGGCCCACGGTGCTGTCGCATTGTGGAGGTCCGGGGGGGGGGGAGAGAGTGGCGCATCGCCGTGTTTTTGACAATGACAGTGGGTGAAGGACTGCGGTGTCTGGGAGGGAGAGAGGGAGCGAGGGGGGGGGGGGAGGCCGACCAGAGCCGCAGCAGCAAGTGAATCACCTGTGTCCTTACACACACACACACTCAGACAGACACTCAGACACACACTCACCAGATGAAGTCCGTGCAGTGGCTGCAGAACGTGGGCTGCTTGAAGAAGCGCGCGATGAACTTGTGGTT
The DNA here is from genome assembly GCF_009819705.1 of Hippoglossus hippoglossus. Lineage (NCBI taxonomy): Eukaryota > Metazoa > Chordata > Actinopteri > Pleuronectiformes > Pleuronectidae > Hippoglossus > Hippoglossus hippoglossus. The sequence continues at coordinate 22,552,073 of NC_047151.1, read as the reverse complement.
CTTCACCTCGTGCACGTTCTTCTGGCGGAGGGCTCCCTGGCGGGCGAAGCCGCGCGCGCTCTCCGGTGCCTCTCCGTCGCTGCTGGGGTCAGCCATCTTTAACGAGGAAGCGGCGGCGGCGGCGGCCCGAGAGGAACGAACGAGGGGTGACGGGAGCTGACGATGGAGGCAGCGGCGGAGAGCGAGTCTCGGTGCAGGTGCCTCCTCCTCCTCCTCCTCCTGCTCCTCCTCTCCGCCCCTCTGGCCGCCTCAGTGTCGCTCGTGCTCTCGGTGTGTTTTCGGGGCTGCGTCCACAGCTCGCGCTGCTGCTGCTGCTTCTACCGGCGGGTCCCCGAGCCGCGCGCTGCAGCCTCCCTGTTACCACCACTGCTCTGTGGGGGTGTGTGTGTGTGTCTCCGTGTCTGTGTGTGTGTCTCTCTCTCTCTCTCTCTCTCTCTCTCTCTCTCTGTCTGTGTGTGTGTGTCTCTCTCTCTCTCTCTGTGTCTGTGTGTGTGTGTCTCTCTCTCTCTCTCTCTGTGTCTGTGTGTGTGTCTCTCTCTCTCTCTCTCTCTGTCTCTCTCTGTGTGTGTGTGTGTGTGTCTCTGTCCCTGTCTCTCTTCCTCTATCCCTCTCTCTGTCCCTGTCTCTCTTCCTCTATCGCTCTCTCTCTCACTGTCTGTCTCTCTCACTCTCTCTGTTTCCCTGTCTCTCTTCCTCTCCCCCTCTCCCCCTCTCTCTCTCTCTCTATCTGTGTCCCTGTCTCTCTCGCTTTCTCTCTCTCTCTCTCTTCCTCTATCTCTCTCTCTCTCTGTGTGTCTCTCTCTCTGTGTGTTTGTGTCTCTGTCCCTGTCTCTCTTCCTCTATCCCTCTCTCTCTCCCTCTCTGTCCCTGTCTCTCTTCCTCTATCTCTCTCTCTCTCTCCCTCTCTGTCCCTGTCTCTCTTCCTCTATCTCTCTCTCTCTCTCTCTCACTGTCTGTCTCTCTCACTCTCTCTGTTTCCCTGTCTCTCTTCCTCTCCCCCCCCCTCTCTCTCTCTCTCTCTATCTGTGTCTCTCTCTCTCTCTCTCTCTCTCTCTCTCTCTCTCTCTCTCTCTGTGAGTGTGTATGTCTCAGTCTTGATTGCCAACACTTTACACAGAAACACAAGTCAAACCAAAAGTAATGCATACCTCCATGAAGCGCACACACACACACACACACACACACACACACACACACACACACAAAGGTTTGCCCAGCTCTTTACACCCTAACCAAAATGTTCCCCTTGACCTTCACCAGTTCCAGTTGATACCTAACCCAAACCTTGACCTAACCACAATTCACATTTTGCCCCCAATCGTAAACCAACCTCAGAAAACCAGTGAATTGCCTCATCAGGCCCGAGCCCTGGTCCCTTATAAGATCTGCTGGTCCTGACAAGGTCAGTGTTCCTGCCGGAGACGGGCCTGGACTCAACGTGTCCTCCCAGCCCCATGTCCATCAGAGCAGATATTTCAGCCCAACATGACATTTCATATATGTGAGCCACAGCATGAGAGCAGTAATCAATACTCATCATCAACTCCATAGCCGCATGTCAGCGAGGGTCAGTGTGGCCCCCTGTGCACACCGACAACACACTGCAAACACACTGACAACACACTGACAACACACTGACAACACATTGCAAACACACCGACAACACACTGCAAACACACTGACAACACACTGCAAACACACTGACAACACACTGCAAACACACTGCAAACACACTGCAAACACACTGACAACACACTGCAAACACACCGACAACACACTGCAAACACACTGACAACACACTGCAAACACTGACAACACACTGCAAACACACTGCAAACACACTGACAACACACTGCAAACACACTGACAACACACTGACAACACACTGCAAACACACTGACAACACACTGCAAACACACTGACAACACACTGCAAACACACTGACAACACACTGCAAACACACTGACAACACACTGCAAACACACTGACAACACACTGCAAACACACTGCAAACACACTGACAACACACTGACAACACACTGCAAACACACTGACAACACACTGCAAACACACTGACAACACACTGCAAACACACTGACAACACACTGCAAACACACTGACAACACACTGACAACACACTGCAAACACACTGACAACACACTGCAAACACACTGACAACACACTGCAAACACACTGCAAACACACTGACAACACACTGACAACACACTGCAAACACACTGACAACACACTGACAACACACTGCAAACACACTGACAACACACTGCAAACACACTGACAACACACTGACAACACACTGCAAACACACTGACAACACACTGCAAACACACTGACAACACACTGACAACACACTGCAAACACACTGACAACACACTGCAAACACACTGACAACACACTGCAAACACACTGCAATCACACTGACAACACACTGCAAACACACTGCAAACACACTGACAACACACTGCAAACACACTGACAACACACTGCAAACACACTGACAACACACTGACAACACACTGCAAACACACTGACAACACACTGCAAACACACTGCAAACACACTGACAACACACTGCAAACACACTGACAACACACTGCAAACACACTGACAACACACTGACAACACACTGCAAACACACTGCAAACACACTGCAAACACACTGACAACACACTGACAACACACTGCAAACACACTGACAACACACTGCAAACACACTGACAACACACTGACAACACACTGCAAACACACTGACAACACACTGCAAACACACTGACAACACACTGACAACACACTGCAAACACACTGACAACACACTGCAAACACACTGACAACACACTGCAAACACACTGACAACACACTGACAACACACTGCAAACACACTGACAACACACTGCAAACACACTGACAACACACTGCAAACACACTGACAACACACTGACAACACACTGCAAACACACTGACAACACACTGCAAACACACTGACAACACACTGACAACACACTGACAACACACTGACAACACACTGCAAACACACTGACAACACACTGACAACACACTGACAACACACTGACAACACTGCAAACACACTGACAACACACTGCAAACACACTGACAACACACTGCAAACACACTGACAACACACTGACAACACACTGCAAACACACTGACAACACACTGACAACACACTGCAAACACACTGACAACACACCGACCACACTGCAAACACACTGACAACACACTCACAACACACTGCAAACACACTGACAACACACTGCAAACACACCGACCACACTGCAAACACACTGACAACACACCGACCACACTGCAAACACACTGACAACACACTGCAAACACACTGACAACACACTGACAACACACTGCAAACACACTGACAACACACCGACCACACTGCAAACACACTGACAACACACTCACAACACACTGCAAACACACTGACAACACACTGCAAACACACTGACAACACACTGCAAACACACCGACCACACTGCAAACACACTGACAACACACCGACCACACTGCAAACACACTGACAACACACTCACAACACACTGCAACACACTACACACAAACGGCCCCAGATATCCAGGACTTGAGATTTGAGGGATTTCACACCTCTCACCTCGACTGTGAGCCAGGTCCGGTGTCTCAGCTGTGTAATGCTGGTGCTTGGTGTTGGGACTGATGAAGTAGTAGCAAGAAAAATCCGAGCGGTCTTGAGTTGAGTAAATCATGCAGCTATACCTACATGAGAGGTGGTTACTTTTCAACACTACTAATTCAAGACATTTCACACATTTCCTTATTTTGCTTTTTTATTCAAAAGGGTTGTGAGGGTCGGATCCAGGACCGAAGGAGTTGTGAACTGTTAAGATTGTAAAAACCACTTGAGACACATTTGTGATATTTAAATTTCTCATTAAAGTCGACCTCACTGGTTCATTGTTTTAGAGCGGCTGCCTTCAGATTTCCTTCGAGATACCGTTCATTATACAGAGTGTGTTGTGGGATTGTATGATCAATTACTCATCGCTGCAAAGGATCACTGCAGAAATTCACAGTTAGAGCTGCTGTGGGAACTCTGTGCCGACCTGCCGAGTCTTGTTCTAAACCTAATCCCAATCTTAATCACAGTCCTGTTTGCTTTTCCCCAGAATGCACACATCCTCTCCAACACAGAGGTAATGCTGCCGTTCAGCAGTAAACATGGGCAGTGGCGGCAGAAGTGAGAAGAATCAGGCTGTGTCAGAGCGTAGTTTTCAAGCCTAAAATGGAAAATGGGTGTGATCGCCTCAATTATGAAAAATGCCTCCACCAGTAAAAAGTAATGGAAATAAGCATTTCACTGCTTCAGGTTTATACACGCACAGAGAACATTACGAGGAACTCAATGCTACTACTGAGGGAGCTTTCATGGAGATGTTGTTCCTTTGAGATCCATGATGACATTATGCATTACATCATTTCTGCAGATGTATCAGCTGCACATTCATTCTGCCAATCTCCTCCTCTACCACATTCAAGGTTTTCTATCGGATTCAGATCTGGTAAATGAGGAGACGACTCAGTGAATCATGAAACCAGTTTGAGACTTTTGCTTTATGACACTGTGATAAAGTGATGCATCAGATATGGCAAAATAATTGGTATCAAGTTGCCCAAGATGTGGCAAGAAAACACACACACCATTACACCATCATGGATTCAGTGCTGTTGATTCTTCATTCTGACTATCTGCCTTCCATGAACAAATTTAAGATTCATCTGACCAAATATAAGTTCCCAGTCTTTAACTGGGAACGTTTTAATGAACCTGTGTCCACTGCTGCACCAAAGTGTACTCAGAGATATCAACTCCCTAAATATGGCAGAGATTAAGGATTCATTATTTCCTGGGAAAATTGGTGACCATGTAAAACTAAAAACAAACAACAACAAAAAACGGCAATGTAGCGGTTAGGGAGAGTTGGCTGTCGAGTGTCACACCCAGGTTCCTTGCAGTCTGGGTGGGGACTACCACAGAGTTCTTGATGGTGATAGTCAGGTCATGGGTGGGAGAGCTCTTCCCTGGAAGGAAAAGAAGCTTGGTCTTGTCAAGGTTGATTTTTAAGTGAAATGCGGGCATCCACATCCACATCCATGAGAGATGTCAGTCAGACAAGCAGAGATTCGTTATGCACATGCTGAGCAACTGTACTCAGATAGGTTGTGACATTCAAATGATGAAAGGTGGTGTCAGGTTGCCCAAAGTGTGCCAAGCAAACATTCCACACACCACATGACTGTTGACACAAGGCAGGTTGGGTTCATGGATTCTGACTCTATCTCCAGCCTCCTGCGAGAAATCGGGATTCCTCCGACCAAACGCATGTTTTCAGTCTTCAGCTGTTTGTTTTTACTGAACCTGTGTCCACTGCAACCTCAGACTTCTGCTCCTTCCTGATCTGAGTGGAACAAGATGCGGTTCATCTGCTGTTGTGGCTCGCTGACCTCACATCAACAAAGTGTTGCTGCTCACTGGACGCTTTTTGTTTGTCATGTCATTCCTCAATCAAGTCACTCAGATCACATCTTTCCCCCATTCTGATGTTTGATGAGAAGATTAACTGAAGCTCCTGGCCTGTCTCTGCAGGACTTTACGTATTGCACTGCATTGATTGTAGAGGTGCATGAACCAGAGTGACACTCAGTCCAGCACACACCTCTGCCAAGGCCCAACAGTCCACTTAGATTTAATCAAGCTGCACACAATTGCTCACACTCATGAATATTAGTCCCCTAAATATACCTGAATTGTTTTTCATCCTGGTCCATGAAATTGTTGAAAATGTTTTTTTTTTCAAAGATGTCACAATGTTACAGAAAGTGGATCAGTGCCAAAATTCAATGGGTTCTTTCTCGACCCATGTTCCAGAGTCATGTTACTGTCAAATGCAAATCACCGAACAAAGCTGAATCTTTCTGATCAAACAGGAGCTTCTTTGTTGTTATTTATGTTGAGCAGCCGGGACACAGTGGAGGACATGTTTCTAATCCCTGGTTAATGACTGTATTAGGCTTTTTTGGGGGGTCATGTTGACAATAGCATCCTTACAGAGATAAAATCCTCCAACATATTTGGTCACTTTTTGTGACTTTCTGACGTTTCTGCTTTTTATATTTCCAGTGACAACAAAATGGCCCCAAAACCCAAGAAAAACACTTGTATCTGCTCTCTGGCTTCATAAGCTGCATGCAACAGGACTCCTCATGTCACCACATTCACTGCACTCTCTGCACTCTGAGTCACAGCTAATTACACAGGTGAAATCAGAGGGCTGTGTTGAGTGAAGGCTTACATGTCGCAAGGGGTACAGCTTGCTTTAGCTCCAAGTAAAGCTAATTGACTTCCCATTGGTTGTTATCTGTAGGTCTAGAATATCTTAAGTTATTCTCCTGCTTAGGAAAGAACTTCAGTACAGGGTCCCACATCTTGTCAAACACAAATCCTTTATCTTCATTAGAAATGTCTATTTTGATGGACAGGATGTAACCTCTAAACCTTTAAAGACCTCAATCACTGTCATCTTGTTTTCACACTCTACTGATTTTCTGGTGATTTATTTTTGTTCAGCTTCCTTTACATCAAATAGTGCCCAATCTATTTTTGCACCATTCCGGTTTGCACCACTCATATCCTATCTACCCTGTGTCTTTTGACTGCGTACTATGTTGTGTACTTGCAGTACATGCCACTTGAGTACTTTGTCTAATGTGTGTCTCTCTGTGTGAGCTACTGGATATCTGAATTACCTGATGAAGTATCTATCTATCTATCTATCTATCTATCTATCTATCTATCTATCTATCTATCTATATGTTGAGTGCTTATATGTCTACTTGTATGTTTACACTGGGGATCAGGGAGCGATGTCATTTCCTGTCTATGTCTTGTACATGTGGCAGAATTGACAAGTTGACTTTGACTTGAAATGTATTAAATTGTGAATCAATCTATTAACTTATTGATTTCTATATTATTACTGATTTGCATTCACACAGATACGAAGCTAAACAGAGGAACAAGTAATTTATCTCAGCTACAAATGGTAAATAGTAATTAACTCCCTAAACTAACTGGTTCAAATGGAGAAAACCGTTTGTGTTCATTTAATTATTTTTGAACATCATTTTTATCCACCAGAGTTTTACAGGTTTATAATCTTCCATAACTTATTAGCTGATGGTGAAAAAAAGAGACAAGGCCAAAGCAACAAATGAAATAAATCTGTTTTATTTTTAAAATCAATAAAACTGTTTTATATAAGGTGACGTTCCCTGTTTGATAAACTTTAATCTATCGCCCTCTAGTGGATAAACGAATGAACGACTGACAGGAACTGAGAACTGACGTCAAAAAGTCCCACCCACCAGACCACAGCCCATTGGTCAGAACTCTGTATGGAGACACGTGATTGGTCAGGACGCACTTCCTGTCAGAACACACGTGTCCATCCATAACAGAGTTGTGTAAGTGTCTCGTCCGTCCTTTAAACACCAGTAAAAACCAGTCTGCCGCCTCTAAATATCACTTTGAATCAAACCTGGGACCAGTTCATTCAAAGTGTTTGCAGAGATGCCGACGTCTCCTGTGAAAACGCGGATCCCTCTGACCAGCTTCGGTCATCTGATCACTGAGGTGAAGGTAAGACCACAGATCCGACCCCTGCACGTCCAGTCTGCAGACATCAGCTGGTGCTAGATATTCAGTGAGTCAAATAAAAGTATCACACTGTAAATACTATCAGTCAGATATGTTTTAATACACTAATACATTCATTTTTTACCTTAAGTTACACATTCAATGCAATTTCCGGTTTTATATATCTTGTAAACATGATGTTATACCCTAATACCCTAATTATACCCTCGTAATGGAAAGTAAATCTCTTAACTGTGCAATATTCATTCTATATATATCTATATAGATATATGTATACATTCCTTTTGCTATATTTGTTATATTTCCTTACACTTAAGTATTGTTGCTGTAATATTGCAAAGTTCCATATTATGGGAAGGATTATTATATCTTATCTTATCTCTTAACTAGGTACTTTTACTCAAGTACAGTTTTTAGGCATCTGGGTACTGTCACTTTTTGTAAATGAATGTATCTACTCCACTACAAGTGGGGTAGTTATTTTCCAGGTGTTGTTTTGTTATTTAAAGTATTCCATTTGTATTTTACTTATATGTTTCAAAAAGCTCCAATGACATAGATCGAGGATGTGAAGAATAATCGTTAAAGAATCTCAATAAACATATTTAGGTTAAAAAAGAGGTAGAAGTATAAGTATACTTTTACATAAAGTGGTACTAGTACTACTAATAGTACAATTTTAGTTTTCCTGCTTTGTATAAATTTATTGACGACCTCACATGAATATTGTAGCTGAATATGTACTCCACAACATTCGTGGGACAGATGTCGTTAAGAATTTACAAATCAAATACACGATCAAATTATAAACTATTATTCAGTTAATCACCCAGCAGTAAATTAAGTGATGGATATTAGTTCCGCTCTGGGAAAGTGACATTGCAGCACAGCAAGAAACTTATACATTATTTAAATAGAGCAAATACACCTCAGTAAGAAAATAGAGACGTTCTATGGCCCAACGGCTGCATTTTACTCAATATTAGAACATATGTAATGCGTATGATTTGTGCAAATTGATGTGCAAAGATATGTGAGCAGGCGTAAGAAAATAAGTTTCAAGTAATTTCAAAATAATTTAGATTACTTTGTGGCATGGAAGGATTTATTTATTCAATTTATTCCATATCATATTTATAAGTCTAAATACACTGTAACCATGAAACCTGCTACCACTTGATTTTTTAATTTTGGCCAGTTGGGGCAGCAGAAACAAGCTGTTAACACAACTTAGAAAGATAGATAGAAAGGAGGGAAGAAAGAAAGTAAGAATGGATAGATGGATAGATCACTTCTTAAAAAGCTTTCATTTCTTTCCAAATTTAAATTATTTTTGTTTATTGTTGTGTTTTCTAGAAGAATACAACTTTGTGACTGTTAAGAAAAGTGCTTTGTAAATAACTATTATTATCTGACCTCAGATTTAAACCATTAAAACAACATAAGCTTTAAATAATTTATTTTCATTTTAGAGACTTGAACGATTAAAATACTGTCAGTGTCATAAAAAAGTTAAATTTCCCGTCAGCAGTTTGAAGAAAAAAAAAGTCAACCTCTAATGGATTTCTGTGGCAGCTGGAGAATTCATATAATTCGTTAATAGCTTTTGCATCTTATGCATTAAAAAGAAAAAACTTAAAACTCTCTGAAGCAAAGGGAATTACAGCTTTAAGCTTTTATCACCCAGAAGTACTGTGGCGAGCTGGAGGAGAATGGCCGCTCTCTGGGTGTGCGGGGTGATTAGCTCCGAGTTCCGGTCGATGAATAATTCAGTTTAATCTCAGTCAGAGGACGTGTTGAATGAGACTCGACCAAAAACCAGAGTGTCGCTGCAGCGCTGCCTCATCATGATGCCCCTCAGTCAAACTGCTGGTTTCAACATGTTCAACTTCTCTTTTGTGTTTGAGTCTCAACTGTCACTGATGATTACTCCATTTCTTGTCAACTGCAGTATCTCGACTTTACTTTACACAAAATAAATACATAAATTAAATGTTAAATATGCATATGGGGTGTGGAAGACACCAGAAATTACCAATTCCAAATATAACACAAAAAGGAAAATACAAAACTTACAAAGTCTGCATTGCAGGTCATATATTAGTATGAAAGCGAAAGTTTGACATATATTAGTATAACAGAGAAAAATGTGGTTTGTTTTTAGTGGTTATAAAAGTATTTTTATAAAAACACCAGCGAGGAGGCTCTCGTATATAATATAATGAGATTCTATAGAATTAAAGTTTCATGTTCCCATAATTTAAATTGGATGGTTTCACTTTCATTATAACTGGCATGTACTTGATGTTGGTGATTAATTGATGATTGTGTCTGTTTTTGTGGTTGAATGTTTTTTTTCTTCTCATTTTTCACATTGGATTCTTCTTTCTCTATTTGTATTATCTCTCACTTCCAGTAAAATGTGATGATTATTTAACCATACTGCTTCCTCTTATTGTGCGTGTGTGTATTTGTGTTTCAGAGGCAGCTGTTTGGCATCGAGGCCCCGGCTTCTTCGGAGCTGACTGGTTTGAGGAAATACTTCAACAGCTACACGCTGCAGGGACGCCGAAATGTACGCAACACGCACATATACACACGCAGGCTCTGTTACATGTGATACAGTGTTCACGGATGGAGTCAGAACTGTGTCCCTCTCTGCTCTCTTCCAGTGCGTCTTGGCTACGTACGGAGTCTTGGTCCTTTCAGCAGCTGCCTACATGATGCACAGACAAAGCAAAAAAGAAACGTCCAGCCCCACGGCCTGAAAGATAAGAACTGTGACGATTGAATTTACTGCAGGAAACGACAGGACACTAAATGTGAATGTGAAAGCATTTGACAGCTTATCGTTTTGTTAATAAATGAAGTGCAAATGTTCAGCACTGTCTTATCATTATTCAGTGATATGATGCAAAGTCACGCTGGTTGCCATGGCATCAAAGTGTGTGCATGTGTGTGTGTGTAATTGTTCGCCACAAGTCTATTCTCTGCTGAGGAAGCTGTAACCAAACCTCATTTTATTTTCTGTCTCTTCTCGTATTCTGTTGCACCGGAACCCAGTGAGAGTTAGACTCACGACAAAAATCATGCAACGAGTTAAGACTCATATACAAGTCGTGTTGTAAAATGATCAGAATAATGACAACACTCTGAATTATTCATGCATGCAACAAAGATCATGTCTGAGCTTGTACACATTGATACAGAGACATGTTTTTGTGTTTGATATAGTCAAAACCACAGACGAGTAGGAGGGCGAGGCATAACAAAAAAAAGAGAAGAGCAAGATAATTGTTTCATTTTGCATTTCAAGAAAAAAGTCAAAGTGATGGGAATAAAGTCGAATTAACATTAATCGCGCAACTTCATGGATTTTTTTTTACTCTGCTAAGTTTGTTAAATCAATGTTTAATACAAAGGAATGAGATTTATTTATTGAAATGATAACAGCTATCAGTTACATTAAGTATACATGTGCACCCATTTCAGAAACGTGTGCAATCAGTCACTCCTCTAACTGGATGTGACAAACCAGAGGACTCAACGTTATCCTCAATGTTTTCACTTTATTCATGAAATAGTATTTCAACTTTATCTTCAATGTTTGGACTTTATTCTGAAAAATGCAAAAATGCTAAATGTCTTCCTCTCTCATGTTTGTCCTCGTGCCTGGGCCCTCATACTCTTCAGTAAGAAAACCCGGATGCATGAAAATGAGACTCCCCTCCTCTTAGCTCCCAAGAACCATCAGCAACAACAATTACATTACATTACATTTCATTTAGCTGACGCTTTTATCCAAAGCGACTTACAATAAGTGCATGAAGAATCAAGAAAGTACAATTTCTTCAAGAAAGCCAAATAACAATATACAATATAACAATATAACAACAAATACTTGCTGCCTCAAGTATTTAATTCTCTCAGGTTATTAAAGGGATATTTTATCTTCAGGGTGGGACCTACACTAAAATAATAAAATAAAACATATAAAATAAATTCATCAACATAGAACTTTATTTACCCAAAACAGAAATTACATTTTACTTGTATCTTTACTAAAGTAGATTTGTTGTTTTGGTACTTTGGTACACTTAGTCTCATACAAGAAAGTACCTGTGTACTTTCTACTTCACTACATATTCAAAAAAGCCTTGCATTACATGTTCACTTTTAGGAATCTCATCCAATCGGATCGGGCAGGTAACATCAGAACCGGCCTCCTGCAGCAGCAGCCTCACTGGTGAAGAAACTCCGGAAATGGATTCGGAAGAAGTCGCCGCTGAGACTCAGCCATTAATTAGAATATCAATGTTTCCAGTTGCATCATCTGCAGCATTCTTTATCAAAGTGAAAGTGAAATTAACTAAAGCTTGGGTTAGTAATCTTGGAAAAAGCTAGCAAGAGACGGCTACACCGCACGACCGACACATCCCAACCTGTCCTATCGGGCCTCTCATCAAAGCTACGCCGCCAAAACACATGAGCGTGCACTGCCTGACGAGCGCTCGGACCCGACTGTACGTGACTCCCTCGCTAACATCTGACCATCGTCCCTGCTTCAGCTGAAGAGCACGAGCAGGGCGTGCACAGGCAGACGGGTCAGGACAGGGACAGACAGGCGCACCAGGACTGAATGACATGATTTGGTCGTGTTTATTTAGTGATGGCTATCGCAACGTGAGGAGGATTTCAAACAAAAGGATAAAACATGATCCGGAATCAACCTTTAAAATGACAGAGTCTTGTATTAAACAGTAAACATTAATAATTATAGACTAACAGTGGACACAGTTATTGATCTTTTATATCGTTTATGTGAATATATCAGCTTTGCATTGGGGAATAGGCCAAACAGCAAGTACTTTTACTTGTAATACTTTAGCATATAAGACAAGATGGTGAATATCCCTTGTACTTTAAATGCAAGTGCTTACTTTTACTCAAGTAGAAAAGTTACTTTTCAAGTACTTTTACTTGAGTACATTTAAGGCTATTTATTTGTACTTAAACCAAAGTAATATGTAAACTTTTTGTAGCTACATGAACTGTATTCTGACCCGCCACCCAGTGTGTCTGACGTTGGCACTGGTCCTCACAAAGACGGCATAACAAGTCCTCACACACACTGCTTGCAGATCACGTGATTTCAGAGAATCCGCGGAAGTGAAAGCAAAACTGCTGAGCGCGTGTACGGCTTTGTGGCGTTACGCACGCGCCTTTATTGCGCTAGTGCTGGAGGCGCGGACACGTCTCATTCTCCACCTCCTCCTGCAACCTCCATGTAAAGAGAAAGTAAAAATGTTTCTAGTCTAAATGAACCGTGAGTCTGTTCAGGAGAGAAGCCGGAGCTCCTGAATGACCCTGAACCAGGCTCCGACTCCCAGGTATCACAGGTTAGTCCACTTTGTTCTGGCTTCATTCATTAATGCGTGTCTGTGCCACTGTACGCACCGGTGTCAACATGTTGCTCCGTCATTGATCCTCGAAAGGAGCAAATGTCTTCACCCAGGAACACAAACATTTCTCCTGAACGCAACTCTACTAATACAGACACATTACAAACATATTTCGATTTTTACTATTTAAAACTGTGCAATGATTTTATTGTCATTGCACAGTTTTAAAAACAACCTGTTGCTGACCAGAGGGAGTTTGACGTGTGTTTTTAAAGAAAAGTAAAAATGCACAGAGAAATTACAGATGTGAAAAGTTATGACAACTACAGATACATCAACTCATATATGTTTGATTTAAATCAGTCCCTGCATCATTGGGCTTTTGTATTAAATAATAGCTCTAATTAAAATATCATATGTGAAAGTTTTCTAAAAGAAGAATAATTAGATTTTTATTTTATATTCCTCTTTTCTCTGATCATGTTTACAGCTGTGCAGGTCGTCAATAGTGGGGAAACTCATGCATTTCTCGAAGTGTCGTTTCTCAGCTGCAGCACATTGGATCTGAATTGAAACACTCTGAGGTTTAAGTGCTGACGTTTAATCTGACTTTCAGCTGCACGGGAATCGTCAGGTTCATTTCAAATCAAGCGTGGTTATCTTGATAAAAGAATGATAACAAGAGAAAATCCACTGTCGAGGTACTGACAGCTGCACTGAGCCGAGAAAGAGAATTTACACAACAGAGTGTAAACAGACAACAGTTAAACTCATCTGGTTTGAGTTGAGACAAAGCTCCACTAAAAATATTAGAAAAGTTTTTTTTTTTAACTGGAGCTGATATTTACATATAATAAAGTAAAATCACTGTGAGTCTGAGTAATAAATAATATATAATAACAAAATTAGAAAAAATAATATATCCAATCGAAAAAACTTTATTTATAAAGTACTTCTCTTCACAAAATTTAACATAAAAGTACCATGCAGACAGATACAGACTTTATAAAAACTGAAAAAGGTACGACAAACAAAAAACATTCTTATATATTAATACTAAAACTAGAAAAATACTAATAAATTATACATATAATAATAACCTACTTTTTTTTCATAAATTGTATTTGTACTTTACGTCTGATATTTTTCTGGGTCATGCGAAGAGAACAAGAAAGTGAAAGTGGTTTTTTTTACGATCATTGTAATCTAACACCGCATTGATGTGGGTTATTGTCAGCCACATGATCCTCTGCCTTAGGCACGCACACACACACACACACACACACACACACACACACACACACACACACACACACACACACACACACACACACACAGGCTGAAGCCAAAGCAATACTAAGTGATTGTAACAAATGGCAGCATGAACATAGTTGCTCCTATTCATGAACCGAAAGAAAGTTATCAGCCAAATCTTTACAGAGCAATATAGTTCAAGCTCAATGCAGAAAGATAAGTCAAATAATTGATAAGACAAGCTAAAAAAAAAAACATCTCCAATTACTTTGATAATTTGCTCATCATGTGTCATTTTTCCAGTAAAATGCTTGAAAACACGATTGGCATATTTTCATAGTTTTCTCATGTTTTAGAGACTAAATTACTAATCAATGTAGAAAATGATTGACATGTTGAATGGTGACGGCAATAATCACTTCAGTCATTTCAACTCGCGTTTCAAATGTTTATTGCGGCAGCAGAACATTGAAATGTCTGTTTTTAGTGAAAGATCTCAGTGTGCACGACCTGTTCAGTGCCAAACTACAGACGGACCCAGTCAGAGACAAGCTGTTGAACATGAAGTGTTTAACATAGGAAGCAGATACTTCCCTCAGTATTTGGAAAGCAGCTTGATGAGAGTGAATATGATTAACATTTGGAAAAAGCAACTGTTTGTTCACAAGTTCAACATAATAACTTCTTCTAAATCAAAAAAATAGATTTTGACTGCGATTGTCTGTTTTCTTTCCTGTGAACAGATGAAGCTTCTTCAGCCTCTGCTTCACTCCGGCACTTTGTGCTAATGTTGATGAATCCTGATTCCAAATCTCAAGCTGTCGTTTAAACAACATGGAGTCGCAAAGCGGTCTGAGCGGCAAATGATCAGCCAGGACGGTGTCAGCGATGGAGGCCCTGCCGCCAAAAAGTGGAGGAAATGGTGCAACCGATGGTCAAGAGAAGGATTCTCCTGTGTAGGATGGTCAGAGACAAACCGGATAAACCAGTTGAACAAAGCCCAAAAGATAAGTGTGCAGCGGAGACACAGAGTCAACACCCCGAAGAACCTGTCGGCCCCGAACAGAACCCAGAGCACGTCGGACCAGCCTGCCAAGAGTTGAAGGAGAGGCAGCTTGAGTCGCTGCACTGGAACAACGGAGAGGAAGACCCTGAACCCTGGCTCCAGGTCAGTAAGCGTGGGCAGATGTCTGGAGCGAGTTAAGTCAAAAATGAAACACCTGGATTTCATTTCATGAACTTTATATCAGCGATGGAAGAAATAATCAGATGTTTTACTCGGATAACAAGGCCCCGTGTGGAAATCCAAAATATATTTAGTTGTATAAAAATGAAGATATACTTAAAGTACCAAAAGTACTCACAACTTCCAATAAGAATTAACTACTATATGTACTGCTATAGCATAATGGTAACTTATTCTATAATTACCTCACCTGTGTTTGCAGGATTATGCAAAAACTGCTAAACCGATTTCCACCTAAACTTAAATGTTGGTGTAGATGCAGATAAAGGAGTGGAGAATAATAAATAGTTAAGATTATCAGACCACTTATATATTATTATATATTATATTTCTACTCAAAGAACTAGACAATTGTGTGTGGGATTATTTAATCTACTTGTAAGAATACAACCACAAATGAAACATATAATATAAATGTGCTGGAAAAAACTAAATGTGATTCATCTACTTTGTTGAGAAGGATAAAACTCATCACTGCTGATGACACATCACATCACTGTTTTCATTAAACACACGACTTCCCCTCACCAAATGTCTGCGTTGTGACGATCTCTGTCACTGTCTGGAAACTAAGCCTTAAAAATTTTTGAATGTCTGAGTTCATCGTTGGAGTCTGAAGGTTCACATCGGAACCTTCTAGTCTGATTAATAGCATAATTTTACATCAAATTGATGACCTATAAGATTCAATATATTCTAGGAATCTATACAAACTAAACTCTAGAATCATTTTTAGTAAAAATCCTTTTTGTTATACTCTTTCCCATCCCTGAGTAGCGTCTGCAGGTACAGCAGCCTGTATGGAGCCTGGGAGGGTGAACTCGTTGAGTGCCTACACTGTGCGGTCTGTACTTGATGATTATCATTATCAGGCTGACTCATTACTTCCTTTTCTCCTGTAGCTGGTTACCGGAGACGGCGCCGACTGTTTGCCCACACACCTGCGTCCGTTCAGCAGCCATGCAGAGTACAAACTGGTGAAAAGCACGTACCTGCAGCTCAGACAAAGTGGCTACTACTGGGGGCCGATGACCATGGAGGAGGCGCACGAAATACTGACACACTCATTACTGGGCACCTTCCTTATCAGGTAACTCACCACTCACACACTCCTCTGTCAGAGTTATACAGTTGTTTTATCTTTCTGTGTTGCCAAGATAAACTGTGCAAAAGACGCTGCCCAACTAACATAGACTTGTTCGGTTAAATAAAGTTTAAATTAATCGAAAATAAATAGAATAATGTAAAATGTTTTAAAGTAAAGTGAAATAGCCCTCAATTTACGATATAAAATATTTATAACTTAGCAGGTACTGTTATTTGAACAGTTAGGCTGATTTTACATAAATCTAATGGTTCCTCCGGTTCACAGTGGCCAGTAAGACACTCACTCCAATTCCACCCTGTGTTGGAGAGGACAGACAAAGTCCAGTTTTATCTGCAAAAAAACAAACTTTTGCCCTAATTCCAAACAAATGGACGGTCAACGGGAGAGAGAGAGAGAGAGAGAGAGAGAGAGAGAGAGAGAGAGAGAGTTTGCTCATCCTAAATACAATTATAACTTATCAGTATTAGTAGTGTGAACCAGACAGTTACTGCATCATAACAGAAAGACACGGACTTGATTTAAGAGGCAGTGCATTATTTACACAACATTATAATATATTATATGAATATATTGTATTGATAGTAAATATTATATAATTAATACATTATAATATAATACCAAGAGATGTTCCCACACTGATACCAGCATCACAAATCCCTCTGATACTGTTGAAAATACAAGGTCAAGCATCAGCATTGACACAAATCGATACCACGTCTGCAAAGTATATTAGTTGTAGTTGAGTTAGAGCAACAATTTTCTTTTCCTGGAATCACCTCTTAACCGCAAAGCTATCGCTAAAATGTCAGCAGTTTGGTAATGTGTCGCACGGGAAAGTCCCACGAGTAAAACATCACTTTAACGTGCACTTAATCAGCTATTTTAAGTAATTGTTGTGTATTCCTAGGTTTATTTATTTATTTGTCTTCTTTTTAAGTTCTGACCGGCTGTGATAACTGGTATTGCACAACTAGAATAAACTACAGTGGATGTGTACAGAGTGACAGTGTGGTGGCGTCTTCTTTCAGAGACAGCGGCCAGCCGGACGTCTTCTTCACCCTGAGTTACCAAAGCGAGGACGGCCCGACGAGCGTCCGCGTCCAGCTGAACGACCTCCTCTTCAGTCTGCAAGGCAGCCAGAAGAAGTATCCGTCCCTGTTCGCTCTGCTCACCTACTACACCAGCTCATCCTGCAAGCTGACGGTGCCCTATCGGCGGCAGCGTCCAGAGAGCCTGAGGCAGACGTGCAGGAGGGCGTTTGTTCGTACGTACGGAGCGGAGAATATAGGCAGCTTACCTGGACTGAGCCGTCAAGTTAGAAACTATCTTCACGCGTACCCGCACTGTACATAGACGCACGTGTGGACCCAGGGCCTGTTGCTGCATCAAGATTGTTGTTTGGGTTTTGTACGTTAAAAAATAAACATTCTGTATTTGTGTGTTGGCCCGGCAATGGGGCACAGTGGTTTGCACCCTCACCTCACAGCAAGAAAAGTAGGGGTTTGAACGACAGTTTGGCCGTTTGTATTTTCTCTGTGTGCCAACATGCGAGGGAGGTGAAAGGGATCTAGTGGCAGAAATTGAATGTAAAATAATCCTTCACGAATTTCACGAGTGTGTTTCATCTTAATTGTACGAATTGTTGTTATCTTTACTCTAGAATGGGCCCTATATATTTAAATGCTTTATATTAACATCGAGAGCGGGTCCTCTCAACGGTGCCCGCCATGCTTCTTTTTTTTTTTACAGTTGCCCGGACTGGACTGAGTTTTTATTGACAACTGAAGGCTACCTGGAAGGGGAGGGTGAGGTGAGGGGTATTCAGCTGCAACATGCAACTTCACCACTAGATGTCACTAAATACTACACACTGAACCTTTAACTGACAAAGCGAATGGTTGTTTGTATCTATATTGAAGCCGTCGACTTTTTAAGGGGGAATTGGCCTCAGCCCCCACGACCCTCTAAGGTGTAGATGATGTATATATTTGTGTTATTTAACCTTTTTTGTAATTATAAATATCAGAAAGGCAGTTTGTTGCATCTGCAACTTGTTCAAGGGTTCTTTGCACACATTATCAAAATGACACAAGAGTTTACGTGGCACAGTTGATTATTTCTTTTAAAAGATCATTCTGTCAGAAATAACCTTTTCATCGTGTACGTATATGGGAAACACTTGTAGCGAATGCCTCCATGACACATTCAGAGCAATGTAAATAGTCTAAATGCACATCAAATAGTGTTTTTTTCTGAGATGGCTTGTATCATTTTAGGTAGTGTTCATTTGTGTGATCATTCTAGTTTAGTGAGTTATTTGATGTTATAATAACAGGGTGAAATAACAGAGACTGACTCCTGATTGGTCGAGCATGTGTGTCGTGATGCCGCGACTCCAATCCACGATCACGATCTGGCTGCAAAGGACATAAAAAGCAAAAGACATCCATGTCCGAGATATTTTTGCTTCACTTTTGTACAACTGAAGGAGAAACCACTGGCCCGAATATCTGTTATTGTGATTATGATGAGTAAAACATGACTTGAATTCCAAATGTATAAAATCAACTCATTTGCTTATACTGTTTTGAAATATATCATCGGTACATTACTCTTGTTTCAACTGTTTGAGTGGATTCAGGGCATATCCGCCAATTCATTTATAATTCATTTAAACTCCAACCAAACTAAGAAGGGGGACTTAATTTGGGTTCACCATTCATTTGGGCCCTGGGTTCACCCAGCTTGCAAAGTTTAAACTTGCACATTAACACTTTTTGTCACATCGAAATTGGTCATCTGTCATTTGTTCTACTTCCTGTTCTAAATCTGAGTGGTAGTGGCCCCTTTAGCTTAAATTAGCCCAGCACCAGGGACACACACACACACACACACACACACACACACACACACACACACACACACACACACACACACACACACACAATCCCTGTCCTCAAATTATCTCTGTCTTATTAACCTTAAAGATGTTGAAGTAAAGGTATCAACACGTAGACACACGGTCAGTTTAAAGTGAGAGAGATAAAGATATATAAAGAGATATAGATTTAAAATAACAATTTAATATTCTTACATATATAAACATATATATGAAAAAACCCAAGGTTTAAAAAAAGATTGAAATAAAAGAATACAAGCAGGAGAATAAACAATGTATTTTATATTATCTTCCAGTTTAGTGCACATATGAATAGATACAGTTTAGTTTAATAGAAGTGAGTTAAACCATTACAAGACAAGATAAGAATATTGAACCTCAAACTTGTTACAGCAGCAGACAAGTCAGAATGAAGCAGAGAAGAGAATAAAAGAGGCAAATGAATAAATGAATAAAATACAAATACACAATATGTACTTGTATACACCTTTCACTACGCAAATATTGTTAAGAGACGTACTTGATTACTTGTACGATTATTTCAGATCCGCAGTCCCATGTGTCCTCCACTGTCCCGTGCTGTGAGTGCACCCTCGCCCCCCCCCCGCACGCGACATGATTATGACCATGTCAAACGACCTCTCCAGCACGCGCGCACGACACGCGCACCGGGATTACAACAACTGGAGTGCGCGAGCAGCTCGTGTTTATGTGATGTCATCTTGTGTGACAGTGAGCGTGCGTGTGTGAGCGTGCACGTTCAAGTGCGTGTGTGCGTGCGTGCGTGTGTGTGCGTGTGTGTGTGTGTGTGTGTGTGTGTGTGTGTGTGTGTGTGTGTGTGTGTGTGCACGCGCTCTGGAGCTGGCGCGAGCTGGTCCGCGGCGGCAGACTGAGCGCTCGTGAGATTTCAGATTTGACCCAACATGTAGGAGGGCGCTCGAGCTCCATCCTTCTCTCTCCTCTTCTCGCGCACGGAGCGGAACGGGACGCACGTAGACCCGGTGAAACCGTCACGCGGATCGGATCCGTGGAATCTGTTCCACAGCATCCTCCCGGCAGAGCGCGAGGAGCGGTCGGTGTGGCACCGGGCGGAGGGACACAGAGGCGGGACGCTGTGCGCTGGACCTCCTGGCCGAATCGGAGCATCCCCCCACGGTCCCCCCGGGCAGCAGCATCCCGTCCCTCCGCGCCTCAGCTCCAGCGGGAGGCCCGGCCCCGGAGCGGCGGCAGGATGTAGCAGCGGATTAACGGAGGAGAGAGGGGCGCTCAGAGGAAGAGAGCGGGACCAGGGAGCGGGACTGCGGCGGGACGGAGGGGACATGGGGAAGGACCAGGAGCTGCTCCAGGCCGTGAAGACCGAGGACTTGCTGACAGCACAGCGGCTCCTACAGAGACCACGGCCGGGGAAAGCCAGTCAGTATCTGTCCATCCTCCTGACACACACACACACACACACACTCATGATGTGCAGGAGTGCAGGCAGGCAGGCACGCACGCACACGCGCACACACACGTTACCAGGTCAGGACAGTGCAGCCTAAATCTGATGTGATGCCATTCAGCCTGAATGGTGCACTGCATGTGTCTCCATCTCTGTCTCCACATCTCTCTCTCTCTGAACTGTATCTCTATATCTCTACGTGTTGATGCCTTTTCATCATCATCTTTACGGTTAATAAGACAGGGACAATTTGACGACAGGGAAAGTGCGTGTGTGTGCGTGTGTGTGCGTGTGCGTGTTTGTTTGTGTGCTATGACGTTGAGAGTGTGATAGTGATGACGTTGCACGTGTGTGAGAGCAGTCAGCAAAATGTAATTGGAAATTAGGAATGCTTGTCACCCCATTTCCCACAATTCACCGCAGTTGTGTGTAGCCCAAGTGTGCGGGGATGCACAAAAATATGGGCGTGCAGGCCAGGGAGGATGTGTGTATTAGTGAGTGTGTATTTGAGTGTGTGTGTGTGTGTGTGTGAGAGAGAGAGAGAGAGAGAGAGAGAGGTGGAAGGTCCTACACTGCTCTCGGGACAGGGGGATTATTGGTGTGTGAAGATGCCAGATGTTGGTGGTAATAATGTGATGACTGTCTGCGAGTGCACACGCGTGCACATACGTGGCGGCGCTCGAGCTTGTGCACATGCATGTGTGTTTGACGTGGAGTCAGCTGGGACTTGAGGTGATAATTAGGTTTCAATTACAGCCTAGAAACCGCTCTCCTCCTCCTCCATTTCACCACAAGGCCTCCTCTCCTCTCCTCCTCTTTTCCTGCCTCCTCATCTCCTCTTATTCTCGTCCCCTCTCCCTTTTTTCTGTTTACACTTCTCTCGTTTCCTCCTCTTCGATCACATCCCCCTTTTTTCCCTCCAGTTTCCTCTCCTTACCTCCTATATGCCCTCCTCCCTTATACGATTCACACTCTCCTCTCCTCATCTCCTCTCCTTACCTCGTTTGCACCTCCCCTCTCACCTCTGCAGCTCTCCTCCTCCTTTTCCTCTCTCCAGCTCTAAAGTCTCTCCATCCTCTCCTCTCGTGTTTGTCTCTGAACATTCCAGCAGTGCCATGGAAAAGAAAAATGCTTCTCCTCAAATGCCAGAACAGATCAGCTCTGAGCGCTCAGTCCACTGCACACTGACAAAAGAGAAAAGGGGGGAGGTGGGTGGAGGGCTAGGGTGAGGATGAGGGAGACGAGGGAGACGAGGGTGAGGAACGAGAGAGAGAGGAGCGCCGGACAGGAGGGGGGGACACACTGAGATATGGATGTGGGAAGATAAAGAGACAGGAAGTGATGTGGAGAGGTTAAAGGGTGAGTTAGAGAAAGTGTGTGTGTGTGTGTGTGTGTGTGTGTGTGTGTGTGTGTGTGTGTGTGTGTGTGTGTGTGTGTGTGTGTGTGTGTGTGTGTGTGTGTGTGTGTGTGTGTGTGTGTGTGTGTGTGATTGTGTGTGTGTGTGTGTGTGTGTGTGTGTGTGTGTGTGTGTGTGTGTGTGTGTGTGTGTGTGTGTATCCAGGTACGTGTCGGAATAATCAAGCAGGAAGCCAGGTTTCTCTGCTGGATAAACACTGCCTACACACACACACACACACACACACAAAGTCGCAGGAGAGCATGCACAGAAATACACTTGACACATGAGGTGTTAGTCATGTGGCGGCTGCCTGGGTTTGTATTCCTAACAGTATTTTAATGGAGCTGGAGCAGCCGTGTAGCAGGTGACAGGGAGGTCTTGTAGTTGTTTAGTCGCTTTGAACAAAATGTCACAATTCAATTGAAGTGGTTGACAGACGGACGTAACACACGACCCACAGAGGCTTTATCGAAGGTTAAATTGTTTACTGATGCTATACAGATCAGGTTAGAGATATAACAGAAATGTATGTGTTATATATTAGAAATCCACAGTTTTAATAAGGGTAATAGAACGTTTAATCGACGCCTTTTAATTGCGTCATATCTGCTTTAACTTCCGCGTTAAACAACGCTTGATGAAGGAAAAACACGGCTGTTTGTATTGGTCACTTGTTGTTGGTCACTTGTAAGGGATCACGATTATTCATTGTTTTTTGATGCATTTTTAATACATTTTTAATACCTTTACCTAATCTGTGAACATGATTTACTTCTGAGTTGCCGCAGGTAGATTTTCATCAAATTGTCAACGGAAATGGTGGTAAAGACAACAACTCCCATGATCCCACGCTGCGCCACAACATCATCGATCTATAGGTCTTTTGTTGTTGTTTTGATTGAGAAGTTACGTATTGTATGTTCAACTAAAATGGCGCTTAGTAGTGTGCAAAACTCCACCAGAGTCCAACTGTCCACTTAAAGTCAATCAAGCTGCAACAAATTTCATACGCTCATAAATGTGCCGGATTGTTTTCATCGAGATCCACGAATTACTCCCTGGGAAATGTATGAAGATGTAAAAAAAACACATTATCAATGATAAAGTAAGTGAAACTAAATTCCGTTTGTCCGAATCAACGTCAAAACTTGAGGATTCCTTTAGGCCCATGTTCCGTCCAAACAAACAAACGATCTAATCGACAGCGGCACAATCATAACCTCCTCGGTGGAGGTGATAACTCCCGGGTTGCCAGATTCAACATGACATTTCACTAGCACATAAATTCATCACCGAAACCATTAAATTTGAACTTACAAAAGTTAGGAAGTCAATGACAAAGGGCACCATGTTCTTCACTTTCAGTCGTGTGTGTAATGGCTCTGTGTAATGGCTCTCTCAAGCTGTCAGCAAAAGGTAATCAGCTGCCGATAAATGTTGAAAAATAATTGATAAATGGTCCGACAACAATCCATCAAATCTGGGAATACGCTGGGAATAAAAGATTTTCCAGAGGGTCAAACAGGAGCTAAAGAGGAAAAACACAGGGACATGCTGGAGCAGGATTTTTCACAACCTGGCAACCCAACATGTGTTCTCATTTATGAGTTATAACTAATCTATGAAGCATTAATAAACAATATATAATTTTATAAATAAAGCCGTTGGTTATTAAATATGGCAGTTTGCTGTCTAATACCGGTCTGTCACGTGATTCACATCTGTATAGCTGCTGAACGTTTCCCTGATATCTTCTGGGAAGCTTTATGCGAGAGGGCAAATGTAAGAGTCAGTTGCTTCAGACATTTTCGGGAACTTGTTCTGCCAGTAGTAAAAATTCACACTGAGCCCATGTGAGAAAACAGCAGGAAGATTCACAGCGAGTGAGTGGGCGTGTTGAAGACGTTTCCTACAGTGACGGATTTATAACTGAGAAAAAAATATATATACAAATACGCCACCGTGAAGATGAGATTCGAGAGCTTTTGGTGATGAGGGTCAGTGCCAGGGTCGATGTGCTGTGAACAAAAACACTGTGCTTTCATCAGCCGAATTTATACATCATCTCCTGCTGCCTCCCAGGCGCCACCCTCGCCTTGTGAATATGTCTGACCTGCAGGTAAACTCTGTAGCCAATTCTCTGGATTTTACCTGCAGGTGTTGTCTGAGAACGGCTTGAGACACTTTAAACAGACGCCATTAGAAACCAGTGCCTGTTTGACAAAAAAGAAAGGGACGTTCCTAAACCATTTGCTAATGGTTTCCTTATCTTCAGCTCTGTTGAAAGAGAAACTCTTTATCTTCGAGATACGAGAATATTTTTGTTATCGTAATTGCATCTCTTTTATGTTGCAACCAACTGAAATGGGCACTAAGTATTTTATACAATGCTTCGGTCTGTCGACGCTCAAAGACGAGCAACAGCTGGCTCAGCTCGTAGTCTGGACTGGAACGAGATGGTAAGATATGAAGGTGTCCATCAAATAAATGACATATTCATTACGGTATGTACACTGGTGAGGAATCATCAGCTGCTGCCTGAGTTCTACTTTCACCAGCTTCCAGAAAACTTCCATGACGTAGACAAACATGTCATCTTTCACACCTGTAGTGAGAGTCTCCTTTCCACTTTCCACTACTGAGTTAACATCTGTGGAAAATCCACTTTTTAAAGTTTGATGTTTAATAAACTTTCAGCAGCTGGTAACTCGTCTTCATAAGGTTCACTGTGAAACTAGTGAACTATGAGAAGTTACAGTCACCACTGACTTAAACATTAACGTTAGCGTACCAGCAATTTTATTATTCAATTTTCATTACCACAAACTAATAGTAGAAGTTCAAAGGACCACATTATATTGAGAATGTTCTTGACTTAACGACCACTCAAAGCACTTTACCCCACAAGTCACATCCACCCATTCGCACATCATTCAGTCTTACTCAAGAACACTTAGGCCTGTGGAACGGAGGAGCCGGGGATCGCACCTCCGACCTTCTGGTTTGTGTCCAACCCGCTCTACCTCAGCCACAGCTTTACACCTTTCCTTGACCGTTAGCGTACTGTGACCCTGAGTAACTTCAACATATCTGTATTCGTCTGAAAACAGGAGAAAATACGGTGAGAATGTCGGTGCATTTTTTTCCAGGCCACACGTTTCCCTGAAACTCTAAATGCAGGTTGACAGGCAAAGTCGGAGGTGATGGGAACTGGACCTAAGAACATGTCTGGTAATGAGAATCCTTGAAAAATCCCCCGTCTCACCTCCCGTGAGATTTGTGAATCCCCTGTTCCACTGAAGGCTGCTTTGTCAGCCAGTAGCTAACAGCCTGTTTTTAATTCTTTCCGATATTAAGTTTGAAAGGTTTCAAATTGAAGGTGAATGATGCGATTTCGTGTCCAAATAATTTGTAAAACAGATGAAACACGAGGGAAATTGTTTTTCACTGCTAAGTGATCGACAGTCTGTGAGAATGGCACATTTGGGAGTTCCCATGGCAACATGGGCTCAGTTGCAGTATAATGCCTAAAATTATTTTAAAAAATATAAACCCCATCACATAAACATTATGGTAATGCTCCAAACAGTTCGTTTCAGAGGGAGAATCCATAAATCTGAAATTGTAAGCACCACATTCAGGCAGTGATACAAGTTTTTAATGTGAAAATCTGTTCTGACATGAATCACTGTGACTCGTCAACCAAAAGAAAGGATGAATCGTTAAAGAGCAGAGTGAGCTGGTTTCTGTCAGTTGCCTCCCTCAGCTAGTATTTCATTAAATATACATATCACGGTTTTGGGTCAGAAGGGGAGCATTATTAAATGATGTCTCACTCCTGCCTTCTCGTAGTAAAAGGAGGATCATCTAAAAGGAAACAGTGGGTGTAATAATTGTGGGTGTTGGGTTTCGTTATGAGTTTGTGTGCAGGTTTGGTGTCATGTGGCTCGGTGACAGTCTGATGGTGACACACATATCAGTGCTCACAGATTCATCCGCCGGGGGGGGGGGGGGGGGGGGGGGGGGGGGGGGGGGGGGGCGGATGGTTCTTATTTTTTTAATCAAAGACAGATAGGGGGGGAACCTACACGTCCACACAAACAGGCACACACGCAGCGGAACCATGTCTGAGTGTAAACAGAAACGAGCTGAACGACCAATCAGCGCACACTCTTTAGCAAATTACAGGGGGAAATTAGAGTGTGAGAGATGGATGAAGGGATGAAGTGTAGAGAGATGCTGCAGAGAGAAAGAGGAGCTTTTCCCCAGATTACAGGACAGCTACAGATTACGGCCTGTGGATTATGAGGGTTTGACCAAAAAAAATAAATAAATAAACTGGTGGAAGAGAGACAAACAAGCCGCTTTCTCTGTGTCATTTTCGGACTGCGTGTGTCGTAATGTGTTGTTGTGCACGTTCTTCTTCCTGTTGTCTGGCGTCTTCATCGTTCTGACGCTTCAGTCAAAGATCAAGGTTATCACATGCAAAGACATGCACGTTTGCATAATCACAGACATAATCATATATATATATATGTTTATATATATATATATATATATATATATATATATACCCAAACAAGATATAAATATACACAATGTAGGACAGAGATCAGACTGTTATGGTTAATTGATTCATTGATAAACAGAAAATGTATCTGAAATTGTGATTTTTATGCACAAAAATACTTGGGTTGTCCATGATTCGCTGAATTCAATGGAGAATTTAAATACCGAATGTCTCATGAATAATAATAATTATAATAATCTGAAATTTGAAAAGTCAGTGGCTGATGCAGATGTAAAGAAAAGAGCAAGAAAGTCCACAAGGCCACAAAAAATGCTAAAGCTAACACTTTTATTTCAGAGTTAGTCGACAAAATTAATACTGTGTTTGATTATATGCATCTGAAATTCTACTTTAAACAAAATAGTTTCACGTCAACCTCCTTAATCTCTTAAACATACCGATGAATATTTAATATGGGAATCAAACAACTGTTAAATCAAAGTCATTCATGTTTTTGCTGTTCACGCAGGTTTGTTTCCAGGAGTAAATCTCAATCAAGAATCAAATGATTTTCAGATTTCTTTATGCAACTCTAATATTTCCTTTGCAGCTGTTATCTCAGATGTTCTTCTCCTGTGGAGTTTCCCAGGAAGATTTTCTTTGTCTCCTTTACCTTGTCACTTCTTCTTGACCTTCTTTTGTTGTTGCGGTGAAAAAACGGTTTGAAAGGCAGCGGGTTGCTCGTGAGCGCTCACAGGTGTAAAAGCGTAGCTGTCAAGCCCACCTGCAGGAAGTGAAAGTACAAGGACAGAATACATTAATCACTGAATTCTGATGAGGTTTAAATTTGGATTGTAAGCAGTTTAGTTTCTCCCCCTTAATCCTCTCGCTCTCTGTTTCCTCTTTCTGTTTCAGAGCTCCTTGGAGCAGCAAAGAGGGTGAATGTCAATATCCAGGATGCAGATGGGTGAGGGAGCACCACATGTTTCATGTTCTCCTGACATCAATCCACATCCTTTTACTCTTGGGTTTTTGTGGCTTATTCTCTTCACTGCATCCTTTTTCAAATCATTCTGTCTGACAGAATTATTGTTTTTACTAATTAGATTACACATGTTTGCAATGTTATTGCGGTGAGACTGAACACAAGGTCCGTAGATTGTATTGTTCATTATGAGGATCTAAGGGCTGCATTATTTAGTAAAAGTCTAATTAATTCTACTGAATAAGTGATTATAAACCTTTTATGAGGTCCATTTTATTAGCAGCACAATGTCATTTGCAAAGTAATTTAAGTTATATTCATGTTTAACTAGAGCTGGGCAATGAAACATTATCAATCATCATCATAATATAATTTTCATCAATATAGCAAAGGTTCAAAATATATCAATATATAAAATTGAGCCACCTCAGATTTATAAAATATTTAGCCGATTATCAAGTGTTGTCATGTTTATAAAGTTTAAAACTAAAACCTTCACTTCGGAGCAAAAATATGTCTTTAAACTTAAAAAAAATAATAACGTGACATTTATCGTGATAACTATCAGTATGAACCGATATGAACATTTTTATTGTGATATCATTTTTGGCTACATCTCTCAACCCTTGACAAATGTTTCACCACTACAACTTTTTTTTGGACGTCTTGGCCCATGTGGTCCGGGCATTTGTGTGTTCGTGACACACTCTGATTAACATAGCAGCTGGATCCTTAAGCTAATATTGCATTAGACTTGCTCCAATTTACTCACTATTTCATTTTGTGGGACACGATGTTAAAGGCAGTCGTTCCCAAACTGTATGATGTCGGAAATTAATCACTGATAAATATATTTTTATTCTCAGCCTCTAAAAATCCTTTAAATACAACCTGAGACTGAAAAGAAATGTGTTGGTCGGTGTGATCAGGGCACAAATCACATCCACTGTCGTCCGCCTGAGGTGAGATAAGGTCACGAGTAGACACCAACTCATTTTAAAGGATTACGAGTAAGAGACAGTTTGGGATCCACCGGTGTAGAAAAACCCGTCCCTCCAACAGAGATGTTAGATTTAATCCACGAGACAGGAAACATCCTCAAAACTCACCAAACTCCAATTAATCCAGGAGATTTTTTCCCCTGCAGCCGAGGCCACGTTTTTGATCGTCCAACTGACAGGGCCAGGCTGAAAGAAATCTCTGTTTACGCTCAATAAACCAAATCAACCATATCACAATACACATTATCCGCTGCTTAAACGGGTCTTTGAAACATGAAGCCAGCCGAGGAGCTCAGATCCACCGCCTTATTACCTTAGAGCAAAGCCAACATTTCTCAGCTTTTAATTTGCTCAGAACTGTTCCTGCATTAACTCTGAATGGACAGCTATGGATTCTGGCTATTTTTAGACTCCACGATTGGTTGAGCTATTTTCTGTGTGCACATGCTTGGTTTGCGATGATGCTGCGTTTGGCTCCATCAGATTACAAAGATCTTTTTATTATGTTGATTGGAATCAGATAATTGGACCCAACTCTTTGTGTAATGACTGTTGATTCGTTGATTTGACTCCGGGGCCTGGCCCTCAAAATTCACCAGGGATCCATTAGACACAGACACACACACACTCACACACACAGGCGCGCTGAGAGTACGCTCAGCTCGGGGGTAGAGAGATTGCTAAAATAATGGAAGTAGGTCATTTGCCCCCTCCCGTCGCTCAAACAGAGCGGAGGGGCGGAGCTGCTCTATACGCTGAAGATTATTTCAGCAAAGTTGTCCACTGGTTTTACACCACATTTATGAATATGTGTATTTTTATACATAATCTGTGTCTGTGTGAAGGTTGTCACCGCTGCACCATGCTGCTCTGAGCGGCAACAAGGAGCTGATCTCTCTGCTGCTGGAGGCCCAGGCTGCAGTGGATATTAAAGACAATAAAGGTAAAGACACACATTTGTCAGTGTCCTCACAATTCATACAAACAGGCACAAACGCACAAGACGGGCTGGAACACAGAACAATCATAAAAAAAACGCAACACAAATACATCTGGTTTTCCCCTGCGTGACCAATAATACCCTCTTATGTAACAAAAGGTGAGCTTGTTTGGAAATACAATGGAAAAAAAAATCTGGGTAGTGTACAGTGTTTATGAGAGGTGATTTGTGTGCACAGCAAACAATAGACAATAGAAGGGGCATTTTTTATGGCTGCAGGAAGGAGAGCCAGGTGGAAGTGGAGCAGCCCTGATTTCCCCTTTTCTCACAGTAAAATATACCCAGTTCCACACTGGCAGAATCCAGAGTAGGAAATCTCGGGGCAGATGGGAGATGTAATCCCACCAGGATGTGGTGCTGCATCTCTCTAGTCTCCCAGTCAGTCGTGCCCAGTATGTCTCTAAATATAGGTTCACACCTGGCAGGCATCCTCAGCAGCGGGTCCTGCCGTGATGTGGGAACCTCCAATCATTTCAGTATCTGACTGAAGGTGGTGGTTGAGCACTGGAAGAACTTCAGTGCTGCTATAATCAACATATCTATATTAACAAAGGATCAAATGACTCTTCATGACCGGATTTTTTTTTTTTTAAATAAGCCTCCATCGGGATGAGAACACAAATCCACTACAAACAAGCATGCCGGGCCAGTAGGTGGCGATAAAGTCCTAAATTTCTGTCGGGAACAATAAAGTATAAATCTATCTATCAACGATTCGTCAAATACCAGAGAAGAACGTGAGCATTCTCACTGAGCTTATTCTCCTGTCCACCGGTACATGGCCGACATGGTGCATCATAACACAAAGCAACAATGGGCATGCACAAAGTAAGCTGTGACATCAGTGTTTCCGAAATATTCAGTTTTATAAACATACATTTTTAAAATCTGCACTGTAAAAATCGTAGTTTTAGGGCAAAATATCCTCATTTGTGTGGAGAGGACCTAAGATTAAACCTAAAAGAAACATAAGACACATGAAAAGAGAAATAAACTGGATTTTAACCTTCTGTGTGACAAAGTGGATGAGAACAAAATATGTTACAGCCCATATACCATAATTAGTAAATAAAACCAGACAAGTATAGTTAAGTATAGTTCATGTTTAAAAGTTCAGTTTTTCATTAATCTCTTTTTCTTTGGAACTCACCTTTCCCACCATGTGTTAAAGGAGCTAACGCCCCAACACTTCCTGTATCAGCAGTGATGTCACTCAGGAGCAACCATGTGTGAGGGGAGGTGCAGTAGATTTAGTAAATACTTTTTTGCGTTATTTTGGTGTATAGGGTTTCTGTCAAGCTGCCAAATGTAAACTTGGGGACACGTGACGGCAGCACAGTCGTTTTTAAAGATAACTTTCGCCTTCCTGTTTCCAGAGGAGGCGGGGCTAGCGAGGATGGTATGGTCTGGGTTGGCTCCTGCTGATGGAAGAGGCTATATAATGACACCTGCACATGACACCTTGACAGTCTACCCCCTTCAAACACAATGCTGGGCAGTGCCTAACAGACACAAAGTCAACAAGCAGTTGGTTGAATATTTAGAAGCTGCTGTCAAATAATTTCCTGGAAGCTGGTAGAGACCAAAACAGAGATAAAGGCGTGTGAATATTGGTCTTTCATTCATCCGGTTGACGGAAACACGACCCTTAACGCGAATGCCTCTTCGTATCAGCCGGATGTGTGAACTGGTAAATGTCTTCTAACAAGTCACACTGAAAGGTTATAAGCCTCATTATTGTGTTTACGAGACACTTGCCACATGCGGGGCCAAAAACCGTGGACGTCCTGCAGGCCTGGACCTCTACGTTCCCAAAAACTCATAAACAGGAAACACTGCAAAGGCTCATTATGTAAACTGGGAACACAGTTCAGGGGAATTTCCAAAACCAGACAAATCATTTAGCTGTGGATATCAAGCTTCTATGGGAAATGCATTAGTTATCAGAGCCAATATGACCAGATCATGATTCCCATTGCTCTTCCTTAATGTCCATGACCACTGTTGCCTGTCAAATAAAACACTGTTCCTCATATTCACACGGCACATATGACTCACAATATCTCAACAACTGAAACTTCAGAACTCCAGGACGCACAGTCTCGGGGAACTTCTCCCTTGTCTGAGCCAATCACCAAAACACTTTCTGGAAGCTCTTTTCATTTGCCCCCACATCCCCTCATGCACCCAGACTTGAGCTCCTGCAACCCCTGCAGCTGCTGCGCCTCTCTCTTCTCTTTTATGAGTCAGGACTTTCTCATGCCAACTGAGCCTGGGGGGGGGGCTTCTTTAGTCAGCTCGACAATGCGGTTCATCGCTGGTATCAGGACCGGGGGCCTTGGGTCGCCGCCATGAGAAACACGCTCACTCCTCCTTGCAGCCACTGCGACAAAGTGTTTAATGTTTTCTGGTTTGTGGCGCTGGTGACGATGCTGCTGTGTGTGATTGTGCTGTTCTTACCTGAGCTTTGCGTCATGTTGCATTTCCTGCCTGGCTCCAGGATCGAGCTGTTCAGTCCCCTGCAAAGTTCTCTCCGGTATAGTTAAGCCACTTATTGGGGTTTCCTTGTGTTGCCCTTTCTCTGAAAGCGTTTTGTCTCGGACGTCCCGAGAGTATGATGCTTGCAATATGCCCAGGGTCACGAAAGGTCACGAGCATGTCAAACACAATAAGACAGCATTTCCAGGAGGGACACTGGGAGTCCGTGCCTAAATCTATTGCTGCAAAAAGACAGACATTACAGAAACGTCACAACTAACAATTATCTTCATTATCAATTAATTTACTGATTGTTTTCAATTAAATATTATACAACATTTATAGACACGGTCGCAAAAATGTACATCACAACTTCATAGAAACAAGGATGACGTCCAAAAATGTCCAACTCACAGCCCAAAAGTCAAAAACTGCATATATCTACTTGGGTCTGAAGTCTAAAAGTCTGTTTATACCTCTGTCTATAAGTTTATTTTCAATTTCAAGGGCAACACTTGGAGTTTAATTAGCTCTCAAGCTATAATTGGCTCACCAGAGAAATTAGTAATGAGAACAATGTGTGTGTGTGTGTGTGTGTGTGTGTGTGTGTGTGTGTGTGTGTGTGTGTGTGTGTGTGTAGGGATGCGTCCTCTGCATTACGCTGCGTGGCAGGGGAAGACTGAACCAATGAAAATGCTGCTGAAATCCGGGTCGTCAGTCAACGGACAGTCAGATGAAGGACAGATCCCTCTCCACCTGTCAGCTCAGCATGGACACTATGATGGGGTAACTGTGTGTGTGTGTGTGTGTGTGTGTGTGTGTGTGTGTGTGTGTGTGTGTGTGTGTGTGTGTGTGTGTGTGTGTGTGTGTAAACTGTAGGAGTGTATTTTGAGATGTTAAGTGGCCGTGTGTTCTTGTGAGTAGTGTTATGTCTGCCTGATGATGCATACACGATTTGTTGTTGTTACAAGTCACAGAATAAAGTAAGATGTGTGTGTGTGTGTGTGTGTGTGTGTGTGTGTGTGTGTGTGTGTGTGTGTGTGTGTGTGTGTGTGTGTGTGTGTGTGTGTGTGTGTGTGTGTTACAGTCGGAGATGTTGCTGCAACACCAGTCCAACCCGTGTATCTCAGATGCAGCTGGGAAAACACCATTGGACCTCGCCTGTGAATTTGGACGTGTTGGAGTGAGTCGATTTGACTGAAACCAAACAAATATTTTACTGTTATTTAATTGCATTTAACTATTATTTAACAAGGACATTAAAAACATATCTTTCTACAGTGCCAGATGAAGCAAATATATCTTGAATGACTATTCCTGAACAATAAGTAAAACATTAAAAAAAAGACATATTGAGACCAACATATCTATAGATCTGAAAAATAATCTGGAGCCATGCAACTTTTGCAAATTTGAATTTATAGGTTTTTAAATCTAACTTTGCTGGAGATCTCCTTCAGAAGTGGCTGTGTACTGTGTGTACTTACTGACCTGAGTCCCTGTAGCTGGTGTGTATTTTATCCTGTGTGTCTCTCTGTCGTTAAGGTGGTGCAGCTCCTGCTCAGCAGTAACATGTGTGCAGCCATGCTAGAACCGAAACCCTCCGACCCCAACGGAGTGTCACCTCTGCATCTCGCTGCCAAGAACGGACATATTGATGTCATACGGTCTGAAAAACTTGTCCTTTCAGTCTGTCCCCCCCCCCCCCCAGTATGTGTCTGTCTGTCAGTCAGTCACATGTCCCTCTGACTGCTTGATCTAGTCTAACCTTAACCTCGGGGTCACCACTGTGAATTAAACATCTGTTTCAGTCTGAGGGAGATGTAGGTTTTATTATTCATGTAGAAAGTTTGTAATTCTACAATTTGTGATATAGACTCTTTTTTCTTCTTCATTTGTATTATTTTATACGTTTGTTTTATGAAAGATTCTATATGAATAAAGTTTGTACCGTTATTATTTTGTGCTGCAGGTTGCTGATTCAGGCGGGTATAGATATCAACAGACAGTCTGAGTCTGGCACAGCGCTACATCAGGCTGCCCTCTGTGGGAAGACGGAGGTAGTACGCCTGCTGCTGGATGTAAGTCTGTCTGTCAGTCTGTCTGTGTGTCTGTCTGTCCCTCTCTTTACACCTCAGTCTTTCATTGGACTTATCTGTGTGATTCACTTTGACGTCCACTTGTTACATGAAGCTGGAGCTGAGAGTCTTCTCTTCTACCTGTCGGGCGATATTTCAAACCAGCATTCGTTTTGTTCTTTAGTCTTTTTTTGTCATCTTCCTGATGATTAACCCTGCGTCTGATCGGGGCCTGTTCTCCATCTTCCCTCTCATCCTGGAGTATTTCATGTTTTGAAGTTATTGCTGAGGCAGCACACACACAACAATTGTTAGCAGCAGGCAGGTCCACACAGCCAGACTGACAGAGAATCATGGGTGGATTATCAAACAGCTTCCACCAGACACAGGCTCAGGGCCCCTGGGCCAGAGCCTCTGTGTGAAGTGACTGTTAATATGTCTTACTATAGAGCTGCAGTAAGAAGACACCAAATGGCCATAAAGAGATGCAAAACCACAACAAGGGGACAAAATAATCATCACAAAGGGACGTCAAATTGCTACAAAGGGACACCTAACAACAATGAACATTTAGAGATACAAAGTGACAATAACAAGTGAAAATGACTGAAAAAAATCCAAGACGGACCACAAAGAGACACTAAACAACCACAAAATGAACAAAATGTTACACAAAATCAACATAGAGGGACACAAAACTACTGCAAAGACACACATGAGAACCACAAAGTCCCAAATTGACCAAAAGTATCAATGCCCCAATTCCTCCTGAATCCTCGCTCTCATAATTCTGTATTTAGATTTTTCATTTCTCCTCCACCTCCATCCAGAGCGGCATCAGTGCAGGAGTGAGAAACACTCTGAGTCAAACCGCGCTGGACATCGTGAACCAGTTCACCACCACACAGGCCAGCCGAGAGATCAAGCAACTACTGAGAGGTGGGTACACAAGTGCATAAACACACAATCACACACAATCAGTATGCCATATTGAGTGAATTATTTTGGAAGTACTATGCATATATCTAACACAGTGTGGTACATTTCCATTCTTGATGCATAGATGCAAATAGTGAATACACCTAGAATAGTGTCGAGGTAGAAGTTTTCATGATTGAATTGTATTTATACACAGAATAAGCCTATTAGAAGTACTGCTGATGCATTAAGTATCGATCGTCACACCTCTTCTCCCCCATTGCTCTTCTTTTTCTCGCCTCATTTCTGCTCTGCCGTGCCGAAAAACCTCTGCTGTGCTCCTGTCCACCACTTTTAACCTCGTTCATCTGCGCTGCTCGCTCTGACTTCGCTTCTTATCTCGTAGATGCTTCAGCTGCAATGCAAGTGCGAGCACTGAAGGATTACTGCAACAACTACGACCTAACCAGCCTCAACATTAAAGCCGGAGATATTATCACGGTACATATAATACATTTCTGAACCTGTTCTCTGTTCGTGCAGAACTAATTCATTTCAGTTAACTGTAGATGTACTTAGATTTAGTACCTTTTTTAACATTGTTGTTAACTGTAGTTTTTCCGAAAGTCTTAAAGGGATAGTTCACTGAAAAATGAAAATTCCCTCATTACCTACTCACCACTGTGCCGATGGAGGTGGTGGGTGAAGTGTTTGTGTCCACAAAACACTTCTGGAGTCTCAGGGCCTTGCAGCCAAATCCAATAGAATTGAAGTGACTGGGACAACTTCTTCAGACACGATAAAACAACCTAAATAACCCAGCTAGGCTACTATCAACTCAGAAAGGACTTCGCACAATCACAGCAATGCTAGTGGAGCCCAATCCAGATAAATGCTTCCGAGCCGTGTGTAGCTCCTACTCTTTGTAAACTGTGTTCGTGTTGCGCTGGCAGGTTCTGGAGCAGCACTCTGACGGGCGGTGGAAGGGCTGTATTCACGACAACCGCACAGGAAACGATCGCGTGGGCTACTTTCCCTCCAACATGGTGGAAGTCATCAAGAGGGCAGGTGACCACCCACATCACAGCTGTGTGTGTTTGTGTGCGGGTGGGAGGTTGCGTGAGTGTGTGTGTGTGTGCGCTTTCGCATGTGTGTGAGTTCAGCAGCTGTTCTGTAGCTATAGCCGATCATTAGTCGTAGATAGCTGCAGCATCATCGGCCCCCCCCTAAGGCCGCCCATCTGTTTTCCCAACCTGTCAATCATCTCCATTGATCAAATTCTTCCCCCTATTGGCTGTTGACCCTCCTCCCTCCCTCTGTCACCCCCTCCCTAATATATCTATCCTGCCTGCTCCACTAGATTGTGATGCTTTTTTTCATATTGTTTGTTTTATTGCCGTAATGATATTATATTTTAATTTATAGAGATATAATCCCTGTGGATATATGGATGGATTCTTTTTTTTCATATTTTGATTTTAATCAGTTATTATTTATTTGATTTGATTATTTATCTGATTAGATTTGTTTTGTTTCAAGTTGACTGATCAGTTGTTGTTGTTGTTGTTGTGGTTTTGCACCTCCCTCCTCCTGGCTCATGTCCAGGCCACTCCCCCTCCCTGCAGTGCCACACCCTCCTGCTCCGCAGGCCCAACCCCTGTCCCATTGCCTCGATCAACGGACACTCATACCCCCCCACCAAAGTCCTCCCCCTGCATCTGCCCTCCCCTCCCATCCCTCACACCAACACACAGTCCCCCCCTCGGTTCTCCTCCTTCGGGTACGTTCCTCTTCCCATCTCTCCTCCTTCTCTGTCCTCTCCTCAACTGTCCATTCCTCCTCCTCCTCCTCCTCCTCCTCCTCCTCCTCCTCCTCCTCCTCTCTCCACTTCTCAGGAGCAGCAGAGTCAGACAGGTACATACTGTAGTAGCACTCTGAATCATAGATAAGCATCCTTTCTACACTGTTTCACCAGACCACATATAGAATATATTATCTCTATCATATCTGTTTGTTCCAGCACTTCACTGCACACATAGATACAACTTTAAATTGAATATACAACATAAAAAGGGGCATCTGAATATGTTCTACATTTTCCCACTCACTCATTGTGGTGCAGGTAAATTTCCACTTGCAATTTATTTCATTAGGAACTATTTTCCGCCAGGGATTTTTCTAATTTTGCTTTCATTTTTTAAATTATATGTTTTTAAGGAAAATTATATTCCATTAGCCTCCCATTGTTACAGCAAAGCTTTATTGCAATTTGTGTCAACTGACTTTTTAAACTCAAATATTCAAATTAAAGGCACGGTTCACATATTGAGAAGCATTTTTTTTACCACTTTATACACATTTTACTATAACTTTGCCTGAAGAACCGTATAGATGATGTTTTATTTCAAATAAACTCAAGGTGTTTTGAGCGCATAGTTAGTAGTATTGTGCAAATCATAATGAACCTGCCTCAGGATCTGTAGAGTTTCACAAGTCTTAAAATTATAAGCACTAAGAGGTGTTGCAACCTCGTTTGACTAATGTATTTCATGACAGCACAGGTGAGTGAGTGTATCTTTGTGAGCCTGTTTGCTTGATGGTGTTTATTTAATTTATACATGAAATTCCAATGCACATATCATCAAATAAGTTAATTAGTTCCTGCATTTTGGGGTTTTAAGAACGTCCTGGAAGAATAGATTGAACAAATTGTCAGGCCATAACAAATCGTGTGTGTGTGTGTGTGTGTGTGTGTGTGTGTGTGTGTGTGTGTGTGTGTGTGTGTGTGTGTGTGTGTGTGTGTGTGTGTGTGTGTGTGTGTGTGTGACAGGTTCGCGGACTGCAGAGCCGAGTCCTCAAGGTTCTCCAACCCTGGGACACCAGAGCAGCACCAGTGAGGATATCTGGGTGCTGCGTAAACCTCTGGCAGGTAAACTGATTTTTACCTTTAACTGATCTTCATTATGTGGGTTAGAATGTGAAACTGCATATTTGAGGAACAATGCTGAAATGTGTGTGTTTGCGTATGGAGGTGGCGAGCGTAGTGGCAGCGTGGGCAGTCTCGGCAGTATCCGGTCATCAACCAGCTTGCAGAGCTCTGGAAACACACACGTTCTCACCACCCCTGCACCGAGTCCACATCCCTGCACCCAGTCGACAACAGGAGTCAACACACACGGCCTTAACGCTCCGGGCCTGCACGCACAGGCTGAGGGCGTAAAGGTAAGAGAGGCCTCGTATTTATCTCGATGCATAGACGTGCACCTCAGGTTGCTACTGGAGTTGTACAAAACATCAAGCACATCGTTTCTAGGAAACAACAAAAGAAACACAAACTCTAAGTTAACCACAAGTCTATTTCCTGCTCAGTTTGTTTTTCCGTTGGAGGGATCAGAATCTCTTTCTGTTCCGCAGGAGACCAGCTGCATGAAGGCTGTGGTTACACATTTGAAAAACAAATGAACATCACACACACCAGCTCGGGTCAAAATAGTGAAGTGATAGAAACAGGGTTTGTTTGGTGCATTGTTGATTGCAGGTTTTCTTGAATTGTCTTGTGTTGTTTCATCTTATAATCTATGAAATCAGGCACCCTGCAGATCTGATCTCTTTAGGGCATTCTAAATTTAGTTTTATCCCTGAAAATAACTGGTCCATGTGTGTTTCATGGCACCCAGGAGAGCACAGTCCGCAGAGTCCCAGGGGTCCCCTTAAATTCAATCGAGCTGCACCGAATCGCTCCCACTCAGATATCAGTTCCCTGAATATATCTGAATTTTGGGGCATATTCAGGACATTTCCTACAATTTCATTTGATTTCTCAGAGAACAATCTGGTGAATTTGAATGTGTTTTCACAAGGGGACTCTTGGGCCTCTGTGGATGTATTTCCACGATGCCAGTTTTAGTCAAATTGCAGGAGCTGCCACAGGAAGAGGGTCACAAGCCAGAGTCTGTCTGTTACATGTGCTCTCAGCTGAGTCACAAGGCACTTCTGGGTTTCGAGTGATTAGGCTTGAGTGTGCGTCTGTGCGTGTACCCTCGTGTATAAGTGTGTGTATGAACGTATCTTTGTGTGTTG
This sequence comes from Hippoglossus hippoglossus, assembly GCF_009819705.1. Classification (NCBI taxonomy): domain Eukaryota; kingdom Metazoa; phylum Chordata; class Actinopteri; order Pleuronectiformes; family Pleuronectidae; genus Hippoglossus; species Hippoglossus hippoglossus. The sequence continues at coordinate 22,512,536 of NC_047151.1, read as the reverse complement.
TCGTGTTCCAGCTCCTGGCCACTGTGCTTGCCCAGTCGGTTAAAGCCAAGGAGCATCTCCTGGAGCAGTCGCAGTCTGTTGAGCAGTCAGCGAGTAAGCACACACACACACACACTCACCCACCCACACACCACATAGAGACACACCACATAGAGGCAACGTCTTTATTTAAAGGGACATTTTTTACTACAGTTAAAGATTTGCTCTGCTGCTGACTGATCAAATACAGCAGTGATACAACAAAGTTCCTCTTCTGTTTAGTCAACCTCTGAAGTTCTGTTCATATCAGACCCAAGCAGCATTTCCTACCCCCATCAATACATAGCAGTAATTTAACTTATGCCTTATTTATATAACAGTTACTCGAAACAGCCAGGGACAGGTCGCACTTTTTTGGGACGTATTATTTTATGTTCTCAATCAAATTAATTTGTACGTATTTGCAACAAAGATTTTCTTATAATATGAAGATTAAAAATTGAGTAATTAGCCTAAACAGACATAGTTACAGAAATCTAAATACTTCAGTGTGACATCCAACAAAGAAAAAGGCAAATAGGATGGTAGTAACAGGGGGGGGGGACATTGGCCTTAGAATGAAAAGCACTCAACGTACCGTTATTGTATTGTATTGTATTGTATTGTATTGTGTCAGGTTCGACTTGTAACTTTAAATTCTCACAAGCAAGCAGCTGAGATCAGGGCCTACAAAAGGTCATACAGTTATAAGGTGTCCATAAAACACCAAAAGAGTTTTAATGTATTTATATACACATACAGTTTATTGTATGGTTGTTTATAATGTGTTGCAGTTTGGGTTTTGTTGATTTACTTATCTCACTTTTAAAATAAAATAATTTCAGAGCACCGTCATGACCATATTCTAATCTGCTGTAATCTGCTGCTGTCTAATCTGTCTAAGTGATATGTTGGGAAACAGCTAGCAAAGCTTTAAAGCTGTTTCCACATTATTATGAAAGATTTAATCAGCAAGACAACACCATTTCCAGGCTTTGCAGCATTTTAAGAAGCAAATGATTATGGACAATCACATATTGCTGCCTAGTTCTTACTGAGGCCTAACGTTGAAAATAAGAAAATATAAGATTTGAAGTGCAACAAGTGAATCAACTAAATTGTCCTTCAATATAATATATGTCATTGTTTTCTTCTCCTCTTTCTTTCATTGTCTCCTCTGTTCACTTCAAGGCTCTTCCAGCTGCACAGTTCTTGAACAGCGGCCGTTTGAGCGGAAGGCAGAGGAGGATGATGGGAAAGTGAGTTTTTGGATGGCAGATTGGTTTCCTCTGTGGACTCCTCTCGCTGTTGCTTCTGTTTCCTCTCAACCAGCCCTTTGGTTTGAGAGCACGACATCTACACGGGTGGGGTTCAGGCAGTGGGAGTCGGTTCTCCTGCACCTGAACAGACGACACCCTGAGGATGGAGCATGAAAAAGTGTGTCGCCATGGAGACAGGCAGAGCAACAGACACGAGTCCGTTGCTGTCTTGCCTTCTGTCCCCTCACCCTGCCCCCCCACCCTCACACCAAACTGAGACACCCCCATGCTGCCGCTCTGCTCTAGAACCTGCCAGCAGCTCCGTGTGTCCTGTGAAGCTGAGGCTTAAACTCTGTCTGTGTGTACGGGAATCAAGTATTTACAGGTTGCCAGGCAACAGCAGGGTTACGATATGGAAGCGAAAGCAGTATTTAGTCGGTCGTCATCATTTTCATTCAACACTCTCTGACAGTCATTCACAACTAGAAATGTAGTCAGAGACGCTACAACCACGCTGCGTCTCGTCTTTAATGTTCAATATGTGACACTTTGTTAAGTATCAAAGGTTTTAACTCGTAAACACAGTTGACAAAATGACACCACCACACATATGCCAACAAAATAATATATATATTATGATCAGTACTTACAATTTTACAGTGGTATTATCAATGTACTTAATCAATTTATTATGTATTCATCCCTCTCATTTCTTAAATCAAGAAATTTATATTATAAAAAAATTTGGAAATACAAATATGTTTCCATTTTCATTAGATAATTATTACGTTTGTTGTGATACTTAAACATTTCAACAGTGTTGCACATATTGATTATTTAAGGCAGAATACAGCGCGGGAGAAGCGTCATTTCTAGTTTGCAATCATCGTGAGATCTTCCACACTGTGGTTTCTAGCTCCGCCCCACACAATACAGGTCAATGGATGTTTATCTGTGGTGCTCAAATCAGTGAGAAAATAAATTCCTTCCAGAAACTGAAAGTTCAGGCTTCACAACCCCTGCAGTGAACTCTTCACTCTAGTTTTAAGCTGTTGAATACAAGTGAAACAACCCAGATAATAGGATGGTAGCAAATAAAAGTTGGCTGGTATCAGATTTTCACTCCCCGGCTCCTTCTGTCCACATGTAAAAGTGTCAGATTGACTTCTATATATACATTGTATATATATTATCAACCGAATAAATATAATATTTGTTATATCGCTTCTAAAGATTTTCAAATAGAATATTTTAAATGCTTTGAGCACCCTGAATGAAACTCCATTAACCTCCACTGCACCTGGATGGTGCAGAAGTCTCAGTGGTAGAGATCTCAAAGCTTCTGCAAATAAATCTGCATGGCTGCTTATCACTGGGATAAATGGGGCCATGATTTATTGTCACCTAATTCTTTATTTTATTCTCCAGTATGTGTCTTGCTATTTATACAAACCTTTATTATTCATTACTGTGTAGTGGCAGTCTGAGCATTAATGAAGACAGTATCTGTCTTTGAATTTGTGTCTGTTGTGCAGTATTACAGTTTCATTGTTCTGTAAGTTAAAGACAAGCTGGAGCTATGTTATTCTATTATTCTACTATGTGTAAACACTTTCTAGATTTTGTTGTAGAACAGGGTTAAACTCTGGAATTACTGCAGATGCTTCCCAGCTGTTTTCTAGACAGTTGGCTCTCCGGCTGCTACACTGTGTTCTAGAGCAGCTGTGTGTGTTCTGTGCTCTAGAAGAACCTCGTGGGCTCTTCTAGGAGCCGGCAGTACCGTTCTGTGTTCTGTGTTCTAGAAGCAGGCAGTAGTGGCGTGGCTGGGTGAGTTTCAGCTGCAGTTCTACACCACCCACTTCCTCACCGCGGGATATGATCTAGACACCATTAGCCGCATGACCCCCGAGGTAAGGTCATGACCCCTGACCCCCTCTCGCCCCGCCCCTTGTCTGTCAAGGCTCCACCCAGCTCAAATCAGCTCCCCACTGACCTGGATGATGTCATCATGAACCCTCCTGTCTCTGTCACCTGACCCCCCCGGTGTGAGTCCTGAGCCTCAACCAGTCACTTCTCATTCTCCGTCTGCTTCATTTACATACCTGTGTTCACACATGGCCACGTGTTCCAGCCCGTGCTGTAAACGTTACTCTGTGTTTGTCCTTGAGTGTGTTCCCTGTGCCTGTGTGCATGTGTATGTGTGTATGTGTGTTTGTGTGTCTGTGTGTACTGAAGCAGACACAGTGGTATGACGTGAACCCCCCTGAGGGTGGGGGGACACTTCAAAGCTAAACTATTCCTGAAGGCAGATCGCACACAGCTCACGTACAAATGTCAAACGACGGCATAAATTGGTTTACATAAAAAATAACACCTACTGTTGCTGTGTTGACCTTCTGATGGGACTAAATGTGCTTTGCGTTGAAGGACCTGACGGCGATTGGGGTCATGAAGCCTGGACATCGGAAAAAGTTAACGTCAGAGATCAGCAAGGTGCCGTCTACGGACTGGCTGCCGGACCACAAGCCTGTAAGACTCTATTCTATTCTGTATTTTGTGGGCTTTTTTACATTGTGTGCCCGTGTTTTGTGTTTCACTGTTTGTGTGTTTTGTTTTTTTAGGCCAATCTGGCAGAGTGGCTGTCTCACCTGGGTCTCAGTCAGTACTACCAGGTTCTGGTGCAGAATGGATATGAAAACACTGACTTCATCTCTGACATCAGCCTTGAAGATCTGCAGGAGATCGGCATCACTAAGCTCGGTGAGTCACAGATAACAAAGCAACCGGAGCTAATAAGCTTCTGATGTTGTTCAAGCAGAGTTGTCAAAACTCACTAATTGTGGATCAGGTAGTGGGTTGTCCACTGACCAGAAGGTTGTTGGTTTGATCCCCGGGTCCAACCAACAAGTGACCTTGGGCAAGATACTGAACCCTAAATTGCCCTTAATGGCTGACTTGTAGTGTGAAGTACTTTGAGTAGTCTGGACTAGAAAAGCACTTTATAAACACAATAAAGTCTCAATTTATTTAGTGTATGGTGATAGTAGAGTATTTGCCATCAACCAAATACAACTTTTATAGAAGGTGTAAATATGTTTTTAACTTCCTGCGTTCTTCTCCTCCACACCACCGCCCCCCTCAGGCCATCAGAAGAAGCTGATGTTGGGAGTGAGGAGACTGAAGGAGCTGCAGAAAGGAGAAAGTGGTTCTGAGCCTCCTCAGAGTCCCTCCACGCCTCCGACCAGCCCAGGTGGCAGCGGCAGCTCGGAGCCACGGAGGGAGACCAGGAAGCAGAGGGACGGGGCCCCGAGCCCACTGGCCAAACCTCGCCCAGGTCTCAAGCAAGCACAGACCCCTCCCCAAACTCCGACACAAACCCCACCACAGACCCCCCAACATGCCCGGACCCAGCAGGCCTCCCCGAGGGCTCGGCCGCGCCCCTCCACCCAGGTGTCTGCGGTAGATTCTTCAGTGCCGCTGCTTCGGCTGCCCAGCGAGGAGGAGGAGCGGCGGAGAACTCACAGTCTCATTGGCTCAGAATCAGATTCTAGATACGCCACCGTGTGCCGCAGCAGCTCCGCACGTACTGCTGCCTCCAATGACGTCACGGTCAACCGCAGCCAATCATCTGTCACCCTCCGACCCCGTCGGAAAGGTAGGCCCCCAACGCCGCCTAAACGCTCCTGTTCTTCCATTACCGGGGGTGACGGGGAAGGGGAGGAGCAGGGGGAGGGGCTGCTGGGGCTGCCAACCTATCGAGAGCGGCGGGCCAGTGACTGCGGCAGCCTGGGATCAGCTTTAAGAGCTCAGGAGTCAGGAGGCCTGGAGAGATCAGAGGGGGCTTCTGGGAGTGTTCGCAGCCTGGCTGCCATGCTGGAAACCTCCATTGTTGGTGGAGCCAAAACCCTGCCGAAGAATCTGGGAAGCGGCACCAACTACCTACAGGTGGGTGTCATGGACTGAGAAGTGTATATTATCTTTTTACTGGAAGTATTCATGTGTAACAATCGTGTGATCCTCAGGTGAGTCCGCCTGTACTCCGTCGCCAGGCACGCCTTGGATCTGAGGAGGATGATGCCCTAAGCCGCCGCAGGACAATCAGCGGACCAGAAGGTATCCCTGGTGATGAAGCTGACCTGTTACCACGGCAACCAGCCCAGCCGCGTCCAGAGCCCAGGCCCCGCTCCACCGTGGTCTCCTCAGCATCAGAGATCACAGACGGCACGGTGACGCTCCGTAGGAAGCCGCATCCCCCGGCAACAGATTCTAAAGCGCCAGTATCAGAGGCTACCACTGTAGTTAACATGGCAACCGCGTCAGAAACCATACGCAGGAGACCACGCAAGTCCGAGCATAAGGAAAATGCCGTTAAAAGCAATAACCAATCAGACTCTCCGAGCAGTCCCGTTGATGGTAGCCGGAAAAATGGAGGCGAGGTGCAGCAGAACGGCGGCGTGGTCCTGAGGCAGAGGCCTGTGTCTCAGGTCTCTGATAGGACGGAGCCCAACAGTGAGAGCTGTGAGTGGATGGAGGCCAGGAAGTCTCTTAAGCCAGCGGTTTCCCCCAAACCAGCCACAGTCGCACTGAGAAAGTCACAAGCTGAACCCCCAACACCAACACGCAGAGTCCCCATACCCGGGCCTGATCACGCTGAGAAGGCACAGAGCCCTGGTGAGACACACACACTCTCACACACACACACACACACACACACACACACACACACACACACACATACACACACACACACACACACACACACACACACACACACACACACACACACACACACACACACACACACACACACACACACACACACACACACACACACACACACACACACACACACACACACACACACACACACACACACAAAACACTTACTTAGTCATTGAGTTTATGTGGGACAGAGCAGATGCTTCTTTTCATCAAGAATCATGAATTATTCACTGAGAAATTGGTGAAAATTTTATAAAACTTCCAAAAAACTTGATGGATTCTAGGATCCGGCACCAAAACCGTTCTTTTGCGGAGGTAACAATGAAGTGAGAGCACTGCTTTGTTGCTGAAATACACAAGTGCAGAACTAGATTACACAAAGTACTGCCCGTTCTAATCCTGCCCGTTTGGAAAGGGCTGTTTATTTGGCCGGTGATGACGCTGGTTGCAGCTTTTCTTTCTGAAATCGTCAAATTGTAGTAAACATCGGCTGCAGCTCACAAAACCCTGAATATTGAACATATCGTGTTTCCAAATCGCACCAGATTTGACACTGCACTTCCTCGGGCCCTTAACAATGCACATGCCAAGTGTGAAGCTGATAAGATGAACACTTCTTGAGATGTAAGTTACAGACTGACAGGGATTTCTGGAATTGTTAGAAAGATAGAAAGAAGTCTAAGCTGTTACTTAGAACAGGGTTATGTGAAATATCTAACAGCACCATTTCTCTGCCTCCCTGACCAGAGCCGAAGCGAGCTCCTCCTCCTGTATCTCCAAAGCCCCGCGGCCCCCCAACAGCACCCAAACCAGGCAAAGGAATAGTAGCCTCAGCGACCATGAGCCCGGGCTCTGCGGCCACCAGCCCCACCCCGGCCCCCAAACCCTCCTCTCCGCTCTCCGCTGCCCCGCTTCCGGCTCCCGACACCCCCTCCGGTTCATCCCTCTCTCCAGGCCTCCCTCTTACATCCCCCTCTCCGGCCCAGAGTCCCTCCACCCCGTCACCACACCCTGTCAAACCTCCCCGCTCCTCCATCGCCGGGCTCTCCATCGACTTGATGGGAGTACAGGAGGAGGAGGAGAGGAAGAGGGAAGAGGAGAGGAAGAGGGAGGAGGAAGAGCGGAGCAGAGAGAGGGAGCTTAAGAGGTACGAAGAGCAGGAGGAGGAGAGGAAGAGAGCAGAGGAAGAGAGTCAGAGGGAGGTGGAGGAGACGCCCTTGAGGGAAGAAGGAGCGAGTGAGGAGGTGGAGAGTCAAGCGGAGGGAGCAGAGCAGGAGGAGGAGGGGGCGCAGCATCGTTTGGAGGAGACCAGCACCTCCTTGGCTGCAGCTCTTCAGGCTGTGGAGCATAAAATCAAAGAGGAGGATGCACAAAATGAGTGAGTATTTATAAAGTTAATCATCATATTTTGCCATGGAATGTACCATTTATATCCTACAACAATCTCCTGGGAGATCTTCCTGGCATCCAAGCTGATGATGAGAGGTTCGGAGCATCAATTAGCTCTGTCCTCAGAGTGTGGAGCCGCAAAGAGAGAAGATTTATTTTAGACATTCAGTTTTATGGAGACATTTGTCCTGAGACATCCTACGGAGCAGGATTTGAGGTTAGCGAGGTAACTTCAGGTTTAATCCCGGGTTTTCAGGGCTACAAAGCTGGTTCAGTTCTCACATCACCAAGATGAATCCAACTACTGACCAATCAAATCACTGAAAAGCCAGTCGTCATTCTACAGGATCAAAAAAGTTGACGAATATGTCAAATGATTAAGAGCAAAAGATATGTTTTATAGATGAGTCGAATGGTTTTGAAACAAAGTTCATCACAGTGAATAAAAACCTTATAACTACTATCGCTTAAGTATTGAACAAAGATTCTTTGCTTCTCAACAGACTTGCTGACAATGTTTTTAATCTCTTATTCTGTCTCTACAGAATTAAAATTTTATATTTCAAGAGAAGAGAAGATTAACTTTACTGTTCTGAAGAAAATTTCTCTTGCACATAAACTTCATCTTCTGCTAAAAAAAAACATAATATACAGCACATGCATATTTCTCTTCCATATATACACACAGCAAATCCACACTTATATCATCACCACAAACAAATATTTGCACACATGGTTTTAAGTAAGTCTTAGAGTTTCCATCCTGTATTTCTTTTCTCTAAATCAAATATTTGTCAGTTAGCGAGGCTTTAATGTCACACTGCATTTTTGCATTTTGTCAAACAGTTTTTTTAGGTGACAAGTCAAACCTTTAAAACAGAAAAAGGTCAGTTTTCAGTCACATTTTAAAAAACCTGTGCAGAATTCTCATCATATTTTAAACCACAGATTGTAAATAAAGATGGATGACACGACAGCTCCTCAAAAGTGACACCAAAGCATCTTGATCGCCACCTGGTGGCTGGCTGCGGTATATATCATAAACCCCATCATGACCTGTAACAAAAAGTCAAATTACACATCAAATTGAATTTTCACAAAGATGTTTATGGTTCTTCTAACACTGATGTTTGTTCAACCGTGTTTCTGGTAAGTTTCTACGAGTGACAGCTGATTGACTCGAGGATGTATGTCAGTGCTTTGATTCCTCCGCTCCACACCACAATCACTACCGTGCAGACGCTGGCTCCAACGGGTGGAAGATGGCAACGTTCATAGGAATAATTTGGCTCCATTTCTGGATTGTGGGAGGAAGTGGAGACGTCTATTTTTACATCTCCCAAGAAACGTTCAATCACTGGGTGTGCGGCCGGCTGGCGTTCACTCCGTTTTACTGTTGCCAAAGTTTTCTGTCTCCACAGCTGGAGGAACATTTGGACTTCTGGGTCAGTGGTGCAGTGTTTCATCCTCATTTGCAGCAATAAACTGGTTTAAATTTACCACAGCTCTCACTCGTGCCTCTGGCTGGCACCTTTACCATAGCGACGGTTGCTAAGGCTGACGTGCACTGTGGTATTCTGGGCCTAATTCCTCACCCCTAACAAACAGGGTGGAATATATGAATATATCTCACCTATTGCATGGCACAACCTTAAAGTTAGTCAGAGTTTTAAATCCGTCTAAATATTTGATTACCGTGGTAACAGCAGCTACATTGAATGTCTTGCGGCAGCTTCACAATAAAAGTCCCCCTGTGTTTGTGCCAGTAATCATTTTGATGATAAGCAGCAGAAGGAAATGTTCAGTTTGCATAAACAGAGACTTAATGCAGCGGTGACGAGGTGTAAAGAGAGAGAACAGGAGGCAGTCAAGCTGTTTGACATTAGACTAAACACTAATGTGGGAAAAGGCCAGACTGTGTCACTACCAATAAAAGTACTTTCTGCAGAGATAATTACTGGATGTAAATACTTTTAATGTATCGCTGACAATGAATGGGTTTTGATTTCAGGGTAAGAATGTTTAAAATTAAGGTGCTAGTTCCAGTGATGAATCTACAGAGGATTATTCAAAGTGAGTTTCAGCTCATTGTTCAGCTGTTAATCAGTTTCACCGTTCTGGATCACGATGATTCACGCAGCTGTTCCAGAAGCCACTAAAAGACCAACTGCTCAGCACCAAGCAGCCTCCGCACACAGTTAGCAACACACCGGTGGAGCGTTGAGCAGCTGAAGAACCAGATGTTTCTCTCAGGAGATCGTGGAGATGAACTCCAGAAACACGACATCAATGAGCATGTTGCTTTTGTAAATACTGGATGTGTAAATCAGTAATTGTTTGTCAATGGTGGAAGAAGAACTCTGATTGGTTACCTAAATAAACATTGTTTTACCACATTGTAGAAATACTCAAGTAAAAGTCATGCATTCAAAATGTTACTTCAAGTATTAACATCACCATATAAAGTACCATAAAGTCTTCTCTGTATAGAATGTTCCATTTCACAGTAATATAGATTATTGCATTATAATTACTGCTCCATTCATGTTCATGTAGCTGGTTAAGGGTTTAGCTACTGTAGTGGAAAATTACACTGACCAGTGTCTAAGGTATTGGAAATCCCCCTGACCAGGTGTCTCACTGCTGTGATACTGTCTACCTGACAGGATGGAACCCTTATTTGGCGGTGTCTCACTGCTATGACCTTGATCAACAGGGTGTATGCCCTTATTTGGTGATGTTTTTCTTCCAACTGCTACAGCGGACGGACAGACACAGATGATCTCATGTCTTTCATGTCTTTTTTCATATTATGTTTTATGAAACGCCTCTTTGTATAAGTTCTGGCTTTTGTGAACTTGCGGCCAGTTCCATTTTGAGCACCCGTGCTTGTTGTGTAACCTCTGCAGAGTTTACTATTATAAAGACTCAAAGGCAACTCCAGTCTGAGAATTTCATTATTTTAAATCTCAAGATGAATTTCCATCACACTACTTTATAGGGTTCTGAGTAGATGAATTTTGAGTTGTGTATATAGTATAAAATGGTTATAATACTCAACTTCAAGTACCTCAGATTGGTACTTAAGTTCAGCACTCAAGTAAATGTACTTAGTTACTTTCCACCACTGCTGTTTGCTCATCAACATTAAGATACGATGATACTTTATGTCTCTGTTAGAATCAGTTACTGCAGGTTTTAGGAACACTGTGGCTTCCATGAGAAGAACTATTTCAAATTCTGATTCACAGTAAATGTCTAATCTGCTGTGAATGTTTCTGCCCCTTCGGCTAAACTCCTCCTTGTTTTTCATCCAACTCGCAGCTCCAACTCCAGCAAAAAGTCGTCAGTCTCCATCTTGGACGACATCGGCAGCATGTTCGACGACTTGGCGGACCAACTGGATGCAATGCTCGACTGATCCCCTGCCCGCGCCTCATCTCCAACAAACCCTTCCCCCTCTCCCCCTCCTCCATGTGTAGGTACATCAAGACAGCAGCTCTCCCACGGCTCGACGCTGGTGCTCCGAGAGCGTGTGTGTGTGTTTGAGAGCGTGTCCCTCTGGTGCGAGCGCTTCTCATGTAGCCTTGTACAGTCAAACTGTGGAGGGAGTCCTCCTAACCTGGTGCAGTAGCTCTGTAGTTCGCCTCCCAGTGCGAGGAGGCCGCTCCCACACAACCTCTGACCTCTGCAGCCCAGTGAGCAGCCGCCGCCGCCGCCGCCGCCACCCTGGGCTCAGACGGCGGCGTGGACCGAGAAGCACAATCATTTTTCCTCATCCTTTGAAACTCTACAGACTCTGGCTTAGGACAGAGACGCTAACTCAGTCAGACAGGGAGACAGGCAGATAAGCATATTGCTTGCAAAAAAATAAGCACATAAACTGACAGACAGGCAGATAGACAGACAGACAATATGCATACAGATGAGAATTTTTAAAAAGCACATGGAAGCAGACAGGCCGCTTTCTGAGTCTGTCTCACTCCTGCGATGTCAACAGGATGCAATTTTCCAGACGAATCGTAGCCTCTGTTTCTCTTCTGTGTGAGTGGAGGATTGTGGGTAGCTGCACTTCCTGAGCTGTGTGTTGTCTCCGTTCATGTTGCCGTTGTTGCTGTTGTCGTTATCGTTGCTGTTGTTGTCGTTTAAAGAGTGTGTGCGTGTGTATTTCCCTGCTGATGCTCATGTCAGTGTCCTCCCACTCGTACAGTAGTTGTACTCATGATCAGAGCGACAACATAGATGTGTGTCCAGGAATTTTTGGTACACACACACACACAAGCATATACACACACACACACACACACACACACACATACATATTGAATTTTTTGTAATCTCGCTGGTGTTCTGTTGGTGTTTAGCTCCACCTATGGAGGTTTGCTTGGAAATGAATACACACACACATTACAAAGACTGACACACACACACACATTACAAAAAATGACACACAGACATTACAAAGACTGACACACACACACACACAGACACAGACATTACAAAGACTGACACACACACATACACACATTACAAAGACTGAGACACACACACACACATAACAAAAACTCACACACACACATCCCATACTGACACGCACACATTTATACAAGCACACTCATGCGGTGTATCCCTTTGTCCTGCTGCAGTGAACAGTGTTTTTAAAAATTAATCCTATATTTCAATGCTTTCTATAGTACATCCAGTATACATACATACATAGAGTTTATAATATATCTGGGTATTTGAGCTTTTAGAGCTCCCTCTAGTGTTGGTTAGTGAAACTGCCTCTAATCTGCCCCCCTTCTGTCTCGTCCTCTTTCTTTTTAATCTCCCTTTGTGTCCTGTCCGTTAACTCTGCATCTTTCTGTGCCTTGGTAGTTTTCTTTCGTATATTCTAAATATATTTTCTAAGTTTTCCCCTCCTAAAACCCTTTTCTCAGTTTCCTCACGAAACCCCTCGCTCCTTGTTTGTCTGTGTTGTAGCTTTATAGTTTTGACTTGTGAGTCCCTCAGTATATGATCATTGAATTCAGTCGCCCTGTCTGAAGTCCTCCTGTAGCCATTGAGAAGCCATGTTTGAGCCCATGTAAGCCCCTCTGTGTGCTGTTAGAAGTCGGCTCTGCTCCTCCTCGGCTCCCCGGTTTCCAGTGGTCCCACATGTAGGCCCGACAGTGGATCGGCCACCGGTGTTCATCCCAATGAAGAGTCTACGTGTATTTTTATGCTCTTTGAAAACAAAGATATATTTGAGAGACAGATGGTTCTATGTGAATAATAATACAAAATAATAATGATAATTATAATAATGATAAATGGTAATTCTAGACGTTGAATCGAGGTGATCTGATTGAGCCTGTGCATTTCTGGTTGAGTTCTGGATGTGTTGTGACGGCTGTTGTGCCATGGTTGGGTTTTAAGGTTGTGTTTCTGCTGTGGTGATGATGATGCATTCCTGTACAGCTGTGATCAGAATAAATGTGTAAATGAAATCTTGAGCCCGGTTGTGTGAGTGTTTCTTTTGTGTCTCATCCGATAAAAGACTATTATTATTATATCGATATATAAAACTTGTGTTGTTGTTTGGTATGAATGACACCATAACATAGCTTCTGTGAGGTCGGGTTTGGAGATTTTGGACAATAAGAGTTTTTGAAAACTACATACCTGGCCGTTTAAATACGATGCTAAAACATTACATGGACTACAATTTAGAAAATACACAAGTTGACAATGAATAAATGTAATAACAATAATAATAATTGCCTGTTTGTTTCTATACACTGAAAACATAGGCCATAAGAACACTCAACAACAAACAATAATAAACGTGCCTTAACCCTCTACCTCATGTGATGCTCTTTTTTAAAGCAGTATCAATATCCTCACATTTATCTTATTATTTATTAAAATACAATAAACACACAATCATTTGATCTGGATCTTGTTTATGTTTGCATTTTGTGGCTGCTGATGAATGAATGTGTGGTGGTTGATGTTGTTGTTTTACATTTTAAATGCACACAACTGTAGGAGCACTGTTGTGTCCTCTGCAATGACAAGAAAGATTTCTATTCTATTCAAAAAACTACAGCTCCCATGAGGCTTTGAGGGTGGTTCTGCGTCTAAGGCTCATGGGAGATGTAGTTGTTCCGTGTTTCACGCAGCACTGGGGTTGGACTAAACGTTTCCCGGAAGTCCCAGACCAAACTCTCCACCAATCAGTAAGTCCGAAGTAGACACAGCCCGGAAGTGGGAGGGACTTTCTGTTGGACCTGAACCGGATGTGATCCCTGCTTCGGTCTTTTCCTCGCAGCTCGTGGATGTGAACGGAGCCAAGATGAAGTCTGAGCAGTTTAATCTTAAACTCTTCAACAAAGAAGACATGAAAATCAACAGTTTTCAGTCCAGTGTTTCCACTTTGTTCCAGAGAAGCTTCTCGAACAGGTGAGTTTCATGTTAGTGACACGTGGAGGAGCTCAGCAGCCATGTTGCAACACGTGGACGGTGTGAAGATACAGAGGTGGAGGGGAGAGTTATATAAAGTAACTTATAATACTGCCACTAGTCAAAGCCTCTTTTAGGTCTGAGGAACGTGCATATTATAGATTAAATCCAGATATATATATTCACACTTACCAATCCAAAGTCTACATTTAAAAGCATTGTAGTAAATTAGCAAGGCCTACTTTCAGGATAAATTACTTCATATCAGTTAGTAATATAACTTCAGGGTTCCTCACATCCACTGGAGTTCTGCAAAGGTTGATTCTTGAACCTCTAATATTCAATCTCTACAAATCTTTACTGGAAAAAGCTTGATGTCTTAGCGAATGTCGGCAGATGGCATACTATTTATTTATATATGTATATAGCTGTATTACCAGACAACTAACTCCCTGGTTAATTGAACAAATTAGTGTCTGGATGCTACAAACGTTCCTACAATCGGATGAGGACAAAACTGAAGTTATCTATTGGGCTAGAAAGAAAATCTCAGTGTCTAGTCATTGAAAAGGAGAAATCGAGCTAGAAATATTTGTATGGTCCTTGAGTCAGAACTCAATAACAATATTGTACCTCTGACACCTTTAAAAAATACTCTGTCAAAACCTGATCAAGTGAAACTATCTCTAACTACTGCAGTGAACTTGTTACAGGTCTGTCTGAATACGGCAGTTTTAACATAAGTTGTCCAAAAACAGTTCCTTGCGGGACACCAGTGCATGTTTATAATGGTATATTTGATTATACATCTTATGAGACAAAGTATGAATTGTCAGTAGCCTCGCCAAGGTTAAAGAAAATGGCCTCTGCTTTACAATCTTTGTTCATCTTTGATTTTCCAAAAAGAAGCAGATAGCTGTGTGTGAGGTGCAGATCTTTGTGCTTGTTGTTTTCATGTTCGTGTCTAATAATCCTTTTTCCCTTTGCACTTACAGAAATGGCTGAGAGCAGGGAGATGAATGGTGCATTCTGGGAACTCAATCCTTCAGGGACAATGTGATGTGTCGAGTTTCAAGCTGAACGGGACCTCGTCGCCTGTGGAGCTGGTGAGTCTGTGTGTTGGTTGTGTTAAATGATTTTAGCCTGTGATGACAAACTTAAATAAACTTTTCTGACACCTACTATGAAAGCTGCACTGCAGCTTCTGATTCGAAATTTATTCTGAGGCTCTGTTTTCAGTAAATCAGTCTTCACCTATAAATTGTCAGTTTTCTCTAAATTAATTTTTACATTTTAAACCACTTCCCAGGTGAGAATGAGGCGGCTTCAGATCTGACGGGACAAACATCCTGTTTTGGACCAGACGAACAAGCTGGATGACGGATGGTGGGTTCATACAAGATGTTGGCATTTGAACACTTTTATAGCCGGTGATGACCAATCAAATTATTTTTCTGACACCTACTATGAGAGCTGAACTCCAGCTCCTGATTCTACCTTTTTTCTGAGGCTCCAACAGTAAATATATATAAACATGTTAGTAGTTTTCTTGATGTGGGTTAAAACTGAGCTGTTCTGTTACAGGTACATTCATGACTCACCACAGAGCAAATTCAGACTCTTGATGGTCCTGCTGATGACACAGCTGCCGGTGGGGTTTATTTTAAAGGTAAGTCAGTGTGTGTGGATATGTTGACTATTCATGGTACAGCCGGTGATGACCAATCAAATTATTTTCTGACACCTACTATGAGAGCTGAACTCCAGCTCCTGATTCTAACTATTTTCTGAGGCTCCTACACTAAATGTATATAAACATGATGTTAGTAGTTGATGTGGGTTAAAACTGAGCTGCTCTCTGTTACAGGTACATTCATGACTCAACACACAGCAAATTAAGACTCTTGATGGTGCTGCTGCTGATCTGGTTTATTTTAATGGTAAGTTGATGTGTGGATATGTTGAACATTCATGGGTCAGCCGGTGATGACAACCTAATTATTTCTGACACCTCATATGAGAGCTTCCAGCTCCTGATTCTAACTTTTTATTTAATCTGAGGCTACTGTGGATCATCTTTGTTTTTCCACTTATCCCAAAACATTGTTCTAATTTGTATTTGTCTCTTTCAGGTTTCCACAAACAAAACATGCAAATGTATTCATCAGCCAGAAGACGGCTGCTGACGAGCTGCACAACAGACCTGAATGAAGAAAATACTAATTGTGATGTTTAATGAAATACCCAATAAAAACTAATTATACAAATATAATAATGGATTTTATTTATTTAGCACCTTTCCTACAAGAAATTCAGCTCAGAGGGCTTAACATACAATTTAGATGTTATTTATATATGAGAACAGATATTAAGAACATGTTAAAAATGAATATACCAAAAACTCTGCAGTTACTGAAGCCAACATATTCATTTGATGCTTGATATGTTTTGTATATATTCATGTTCGGGTCAAATCTTTATTTACATACAGCACAATGTACAAACAATAACCTCTGTGAAAGGAACAAACAGACCTAGAGTCAGATCTGAGTATCTTTGTTTTCCGCTTTGTATTAATATTCAAAGTGTCTTGATTACTGGAGATTTGACGTTATACATATCAAATTGAATTAAAACTATGTGAAACAGTTTTCCACCTACGAAAAGCTGATGTAACAGCAATGAACAGTAAAATCACGTTTATCAGATTTGACTTGTTTTGATGATTTTAAAGAGATATTCACAAAGCACATGAACCATATGAAGTGTTTCTCTCATTGTGTTTGTGTGTCCTGAACCTCACACTTCTCATGTTTCTGGAGGGTCTCTGCTGCGTAGTAACCTATTAACCCAGAAATCCTCATCCCCGGAGGGATCGAACCCCCAGCGTGTGGAGCTCGTCCTCGTTTGCGTGTTTCCTGCAGATTTCCATGCAGGTGCGTCCCGGGGCTGCAGCCGTCATTTGACTGTCAAACCAGGCGGCGGAGCTGCGTCTCTCCTCCCTGCGCATCCCGCATCCAGTCGCTATCAGAGAGGAGCGCAGGGGAGTGTCCTGCACCGCCGACACACATACACACACACAACCTCCACCTCCTCCTCCTCTTCTTCCTCCTCTACTTAACTGAAGCTGGGACTCATCCACCGGGAGAAACTCCAGCGATTCACCCTCTCTCCGAGCGCTTCTCCTCGGCGGTTCGAGCCCAGTCTACGCCCTCCTTCCTCCGGCCGCGCACGGAATCGATCGGCGGTCCTCCCCCGGTAGGCCTGACGGTAAGAGCGGTTGTTTGTACGGGGGGTGGGGGAAGTGTCGCTGTCGGTGTATTCAGCCACATTTCATCACGACACAGCAGTGGCCGGGGCTGATCGTCTCTAATGTCCCGCGGTGAGAATCTGTAACCGAGCATGTTTGTGTCGGAAGCGACAGAAATACGCTGTGATATAATGTGCGAGGAGACACCAGTGAGTGCAGAGTGATGGAGACTGATGTCACTTTGGAATCATTCTACCACAAAGGCCCCGGGTTTTATCATGGAACATCTGGATGCTGGGAGACACACAGCTGGATGGATGCTGGTGGAGGAAACTGGCACCGGGAGGCCGACCTACTTAGATCCATTAAAGAGATGAAGAGGAGGAAGAGGAAGAGGAGGAGGAGGAGGGGGGAGAAACAGTTTCCAATAGAGAGGACTCAACTCTCCTCTGGGCCCTCTCTCTCTCTCTCTCTCTCCCTCTCTCTCTTCCTGCTGTAATGTGGCCTGTGGCAGGGTGGGGCAGCTTTTACAATAAATAGAAATAAGACACAGAGACTGCATCATCAGATTTGTCGGGTTACATTAAGGTTATTTTTAAACATTTAACTTATAACCACAAAGATCATTCCCTCAAGTCCTGTAATTGAGTATAAATACCTTCAAATTCCACTTATATGTTGAAATCTGACCGTTTCCTCCCCACTACGTCCATTGGAAGGAAAAAGTACCCACATCTTTCAGTGTATAAATACTCTGCTGCAAAAAAACATCCTGCATTGACATTTCAGAATAATGTGTATTAAAATACTGGATTAGTTACTGATCCATTTGTGTGCACATTCCTTTTATGTTGCGATTAAACTAGTACCTTCAATTATTTAAACATGCTGAATTAGAAATGTGATGGTATAAAGTAGCAGAAAAATACTTAAGTATACTCCCAGTACCTAAGACTGCCCTTGAGTACACTACATACTTTCCTCCACTGACTGCATTCATCTAAAAGCTGTTAACTACACAGCAAAATGCATATGTATAAATATTTGACACATGAAACACGCTCTTGATGATTCCATGCCCCTGATAGAACTAACAAATGCATAAGGGAGGCAAAGAGCTCTGTCCCCCCGTTCTGTTCGATGGTCGTCAGTTTCAACTTTAAGAAATAAACTGGGGATCCCATTGTTTAGTGAACAGAATTTACCATGGGATGCTCAACTGTACACATGGGGGGATGGGGGGATGGCAGAATTTACATGCTATCAAGGGGGATGGGGATGAAGGGGGGGTGCCCTCCCCTAACCCTTTTATCTTTGAGTGTGGGACAGTGAGTTGAACCAAAACAAGATGATAGAAGACGTAACCTTGGAAAATATAGATTTTTATAGACAAAAAGGTTGATAATGAAAATTACAGACAGTTGCAGCCTTGGTGTACCTGTACTAAAGTAAGTGTGTGTGTGTGTGTGTGTGTGTGTGTGTAGTAATATCATCATGGAGGAGTTTGACGTCCCACAGATGAGGAGAGAAGTGGAAAGCCTTCAGTATCAGCTGGCGATCAACAGAGAGAAATCCTCCATCACTGTTACCGAGTGAGTACTGGACCCCCTCAACACACACACACACACACACACACACACACGCTCTGTAAGTGCGGAGTATCCGATTGGTGCTGACGCTGTGTGTGTTTGTTGTGCAGGCTGGTGAAGTGGATCGAGGGTTGTGTCTGTGAAGATCCGTTCCTAAACCCTGAGCTGATGAGAGCCAACCCCTGGGTGGAGAAGGGCAAGTGTGTGATCCTCTAATGGTCACACACGCCAACACACAAAATCACGGATGCATATAAACTTAAGAATCACGCACTCCCACACAGTCATGCTGCACTAACTCACTCTCACACTCACTTACTCGCACACATACACACACACACACACACAAATACACACACATACGCACACACACACATTATTGCTATTATCTTGTTTATTTATTTGGAGACTCCTGAATGCTGTTAATTTATGTTTAGAATACTGTGTGTGTGCGTGCGTGCCTGCGCGTGTGTGTGCACAGCACTGAGTAGCTCTATGGAGGTTTGTTTTGACGGACTGCTGAGAAATGTTCAACACCACGTTTTTATTGGCTCTTTACACTGTCAATCAAAAATAAAGACTGTTTTGAATTAACAGATGGATTTTGGATTCATTCAAAAACGTACATACAACAAAGGTAAAATAAAAAAGTGTGTGTGTGTGTGTGTGTGTAATGCCAGTGCGTTACAGTAGTTCTCTGATGTAAATATTTCGCCTGACAGCGTTGGACATGCCCTCGTTGAACCGGAACCACACGTCACTGTTTCCCACCGCGGCTCCCATCGCAAGAACCGGACATTTCTCCCCTAGAACAAGAGGAAAAGAGCAATCAACAAATAAATAATATACAACAGGGTTCATCAAAGGTAGAGAGAAGATTCCTCAGGCTCCTCTCACACGACCTTTTTCTTGTGACATCAGTCACGTAATCTAATAGTTAACAGACCAGAAAGTGACTGATAACAAGTTTAACTTGAATGAGACTCACTGGAGCACAAAGCTCCACCAAGGCCAAACAATCCTACACAGTAGAATACAGGAAGTAGTCTGACGATCGGCACCGAATTGTTCAACCCATAGAGCTCGACATCATTTCTTCATCAAGATCTGATCCATACACTATTTCTGGAGAAATACCAGATCTCACAATGTTAAGAAAAGTGATTGAAAAACATTTCTTGAATCCAATCCTTTGATCAGAGTTCTTCCATCGCCCATCCTCCATCACTCCACCAAGTTTGATGCAAATTCCTTTAAAACATTATCCAGAATCTTGCTGAAAAATAAAAAGCAGACTGACTGACAAACAGACACTGATAAAAACACAACTGCCTCGGTCGAAGTAATAAGTCTTTAATCTACAGATACAACTAACTAACAAATGAGGTAACAAGCTCATAACTAGAAGGGCAGTCTGAGAGCGCACACCTCTGCCAAGGCTAACACCCTATCTCACCACGACAGTCTGTGGGATCTGTGTTAAAGGCTCATGTCTTCAATGGTCCTCAAACCTTTTCTTCACTGATGCCTCATCTCAGAGCAACTACCGAGAGAAGTAGATCATCTCCACTCACTCTCACACTGACGTCCAGGTATTCAGCAGGGGAATCAGGACACAGCTTTAGAGCCAACAGGACTCAGCTGCTCTGACCTAAAAACAGCCGCAGCTCTGCTGCGACTTTCTATCCTCGTTACCCTGCTGATCAATTACTCGGATGCATCATTTTTTCCGGAAGGTCAGTGATTTTAATGGGTCACCGTTTAATTGCTGAATCCAGGCCTGCGTCACCACAGAGCAGCTTGAATCCCTGGTAAAGTCTGTAATCCTCACTTTGACTCAGACTCTTAAACTTAATGTTAATGAACAGCAAGGTTGCATTTCAAAACTGCAGCTAAAGTGGAAAATCTGCTTCAAAAATATTTACACCAGATGTCATGCAGAAAGAGAAAAGGAAAATTACACAATTCAGTTTATTTACATCTATTGTACATGCAAATTCTACATTTGTTTGTTTCCAAAGACAAAGAGCTACTGGCCAAACTACGGTCTCCACCTAAGAGGTTATGTTACCACCTCTTTCCATGTGTTGGTCTGTTTATAAGCAAGATTACACAAAAACAACTGCACAGATTTCCACAAAACTAAGCTGAAGTATGGGACAAAGGGGCGATGGAAGAATCCCTACAATTTTGGTGCAAATCCAGACACAAGGGCAGATCCAGGAATCTATTTTATACTTTCTATAACATTGTTTTTCTGTATTTTTGTTGATTTCTTATGGATCTTGATGAAAAAAAGGGATGTTAAGGGGACTTGTATCTATGAATGTGTGTAATTTGGTGCAGATCCAGATAAAAATCCAGATCGAGTGAATTTCATTACAGTTTCATCAGGGGACTGTTGAGCCTCTGTGCTCTCGTCAGGTTTATGGAGCTACAATGATCCTTTTTGTTGATAATAGAAATATGATACGACCATTATTATGGTGGCAGCGCTGCTGACAGTCCAGATCTCCTGCCTGCACTCGGCCTCAGAAGCTCTGACTTAGAAATGTTACATAACACACATCGTTCCTCACCTCCAGTATGTTTGGACCTCATGCTGCCCGAGGCATTTTCCCCCCCAAACAGCCCCGTGCTCTCAGAGGGTTTGGTTCAACAAAGCTTCACTAATGTCACAGAGAGCGCTCTCACAGTACCTGTGTCTGAGGACAGCTGAGCTCTCTGAGGTTTGGGGGCGACGGTGCGACCGAAGAAATCCAGCTCCGGCTGCGGGACACAAACAGAGTGAAGAGGAGGATGAAGACTTTCAACGGGAAGTTCAACACTGTCCTCAATAAAAAGGTCAATAACAACGAGCAAACTCACGCTCGCTCTCTCATTAGCCTATTTTCCCAGTTTCATCATTGGGGACCGTAACCCAGTGACTTCTCATTATCCTCATTTCTGCCCCCTAGAGGCTCCGTCTCTTCATCACTGAGCTATTAAAACACTACAGCTCATTCTAACGATGTTCGAATCTGATGTTCAGGGCAGACAGCTGCCGGCAGCTCCTCTCTGGCTCCACCTACAGGTTTTTCATTTTTCATGGCCACGGAGCTGGGTCCTGACCTGGTCCTGAAACCTCTATGGTGCAGTTCAGACCTGGTATTAACGTCTGTCCTGAGAGATCCAATCCCAAGTGGACAGCTCTAAGTTCGTCAGTTCATAATAATAAGACCATATTTAAGGCTCAGTACGAAATATTTTAACATATTTATTCAAGGCCTAAAAATCTGATTATTGAATTTCACACTTTTCTTAGACTAAAGGAATGTGGTCACATGTATCCCAGACAACCTCCGAATGTGAACTGAGTGATTGGGTGTTGTTACATCTGTACTTCGAGCTACAGATGTTAACACCAGGTCTGAACGGGGTCGAAGGGGAAACCAGTTGGACTCTGTATGCAAGTGTGTGAGTGCTTAGACTCACCCTGATCTCCACTGTGGTCTGTTTGACAATGGTCTCCAGCCTCTGCTGATGGTTACTGGTTGATGTCGGACCAGCGCTCTTTTTTTCTTCCTTTTTCTGCAGCAGACAGTCACAGTGGATTATAAACACATTAGATTATTAACACACACGGTGGCCTGATTGTCTACAGGCTGTGCTGCAGATACAACAAAACCGAAATCTCTTGGCAAAAGCGTGTCGTGTATTTGGCGTCTCACCGCTGCAGGGTTTCGCTGCAGCATCAGTTGCTCAGCTCTCCTCATCCGTTCTTGCTCCATCTCTCGGCTGATGGTTTGTTTGGCCTGATAAGTCAGCTGGCGATGTGGTGGCAGGCCCGGAAACCTCACTACCTCCTCAACACGCCTGCAAACACACACACACACACTAAATAAATAGCTCTACACAAACAAGCGTCACACATAGTTGACATATTAACACTTTAATCGTGACGCAGCTGACACAGAGGTGAACCCTGTTAGAATAATAAAACGCTTTTGTGCCATGGTTGATGTTTTTTTATAATAAAACCCCGAATCTGCAGCATCTAAAACCTTAATCCTCTTAACACTGATCTCCATCTAACACACACACACACACACACACACACACACACACACACACACACACACACACACACACACACACACACACACACACACACACACACACACACACACACACACACACACACACACACACACACACACACACACGATAAAACCAGATAAAAGCTATTTATTGCATCACTATAAACTATTGATGCCGTTACACTTTGCAAAGTGAAAGAGCTACTTGGCTAAAACTCCCCTGGAACATGGCTGTGTGATATGACTACATATATATATTAGGCTCCATCGTTTATTCCACTCTGACGCATTCACACTCTTTACATATACATATTTTCACATCATGTGAACAAAGCTTTGTCTACACGGCTCAGAGGCAGACGGGTGCATTTTCATGAGGGCAACACAAACAAGCGTGGAGGAGTGGAGGTGACACAGAACGGGGGGGTTCTGTCAGTTTTACAGTATGTTTGGTATTTCTATTTCTGATCATATTAACAGTTTAGTTTGCAATATAGTTGAAAAAAATATTTCTATTTATATTTATTAGAGTTATTAATATCTATTTTATATATAGTGTGTTGATTACATTATAAGAAATAGGCCTCTGCACGTGGTTAGTTTGTTTAAAATATCATTGATTTACATAAAATGTGGATATTTATGTAGATATGCATCATTACATTGGGATATGAAACTTTAGTCATATCACACAGCCTTATCTTTTTACTTATCGCTTTATACACTTCACACTGTGCAGCAAATATTCAGTAGTTTAACCTCTGACAAAGACATTTATCTGTTTAGCTGTTAGAGATGTAAACACAAGAAGTCGTCATCTGCAGAATGCGGTGAACTAAAGAAAAAAGGGTTTTACACCACAAACAAACCCAACCCTGGTTCAGTTTGATCCGGACTATGACCATCTCCTGGTTGGACAACATTTTGGTCCATTGGTCTAAACCGTGGTTCGAGGCACCTGTGATTTTGGTTTGGTGGAGTCCAACCAATCAACAAGAGCATCTAATTAAATCCTCCCTCTGGGACTGGGCGTATCCACTGTCTGGGATGTTCCAAAAGTCTTTACCCATGAGGCCTCAGAGGGTGTTGTTGTGGTGAGCGAGCGACGGCAGGTACAGGAAGGTGTAGATCAGGAGAAGCAGCAGCAGAGCTAACAACAGAGGCAGGCCCCAGTCGTTGGTGACCAGCACGTTGTCACAGCGAGCCTGCAGGAAGGAACCACCCCGGACATTCGGCTGCTCCACGACCTGTGACGGCATGGCTGAGGTGACTGACTACTTATCCCATTCACCAGAGTCTCCGCTGTCCTCAGGCGTCATTACAAAAAAAAAGGGTCCAAATAAACAGGTTTCCCAGGTTAAGTTTGAGACGAAATGTTTCCACTAGTGCTCGCTCTTTCCAGTTCTGTCTTTTGATTCAGTATTCCTCTGTTTTGTTGATGTTGTCCAGCTTTTTTCAACAGCTATTTCATCCTCGCCATCCTTTGACCCGTTTGTCCATCCACCTGCATCCACCCAACTGGTGAGTGTTTGCAGTTTGCCACCTGGCTCCCACACCATCACACACGCAAACACTATGTGCTAAGGGGATTATTTTCTAAGCCTACATGCAGAGACCCACAGTGCGGACAAGAGATATGACCTTCAACATCCCTGAAACACATCTGCTCCACATGTGTCCACATGCAACACACAGCGGGATACAGGTGAGTGTGTGTGTGTGTGTGTGCGCGCGTGTTAGTACTCACGGCTCCAGCACGTATGTGTACTGGCCCTCTGGCGTACGGTCCTGCCTGTAGGAGAGGTTGTAGGCCAACATTGTGTTGATCAGCTCGCGCATCTGCTCCTTCTCTCTGCTGCTGAACAGCTGAGGATTCACCTGGATGAATAAACAGGACGTGAGATCAGCCAGAGTCACTGACAAGTTTACTGTAGCTGACAAATCCAGTGCCATAGAAAAATAAACTAACATGGTTTAGAGTCTACGTAAATATGGCTTTGTCTTATTCGCAATGAAATTATATATCATAATGTGTTTTCTCTCAGGTCCACATGTGGTTATTAGACTCAGGGAGGATTTCCACTCACTATATATACATACAGACACATATGCATTCTGTTGTTGTTTTTACTTACAGGCCGTAGTTTTGGACTGATGATGTTGAGGAGCAGCGTGAGAATGTCAAGAGTCAGAGTGAGGTGGCTGATCCTTGTTCTAATGGATGGTGGGATATCAGCCAACATGGAGGACAAGGCGTTCCTACTGCCGAGGAGACGGGTGGTGGCCTGTAGAGGACACAACAAGGACTCAGTGATGACGTACCTGCTTAAAGGATGTAATGTACGTGTTGTGTCTTGGTTTTTCGTTTGGTTCCTTATGTTATTTGTCACACAGCTCCACAATGGAGTGTGTAGTTGATCAGTAACCGTACCTCGTACTGGCTGTGGGGATAACTGATGCGGGGCACGTGCGTGTGGGCGAACAGGAAGTGGAACGTGACGGACAGGAAGGGCAGGTATCTCATCAGGGAGAAGTTCTGGTTGTGCAGAATCTGTTGGTTTAACCGGTCTGAGAACGAGAGCCAATCCAGAGCCTCGCACACACTGTGCATGTTGGGGTCCCTCGCACGCATGGAGAGATAATTATCATACAGACCCTGAGAGAAAGGACAGATGTGAGTAAAGTGTGGGCCAGTGTTTTCGGTGCTTTTCTGAAGACTAGGATTTCAGATAAAAAAATGTCTTCATTACCTGAGAAACCTTCTCATACTCTCCACTGGATGAAGACAAGTGTAGAATGTGCTGAAACCTCTGAGCTCCCACTCCTGGGCCTGGTGTCCCGTCAAACCCCTCCCCAATGCGTTTCCTTAGAGGACAAATCAGGACAAATGATCAACATCTACTTACTGAGGGACAAAGAAGAAAAAAAACTGCTTTCTAAAATAAATTAATTCAAAATAAAAAAACACAAACCACAAATTACAATCTACCATCTGTTTAACAGTCCCACGGACCAAAGAATAAAAGCTATAAATGAAAACCAGCAGGGATCATAAAAGCTTAGAATTACTGTATTTACCAAGGGATTGATATTTGTATCATTGGCACATTCCAGATGTTTTAAACAGTAAATCCTAATATCAAATATTATCTAATATAATCAAATATAACATGAAGTGAATAGGCAGAAAAATAGTAACTTGAGGGATGAATGGAAAGGTGGACTTATAAAATAAACAATTATTTAAGGTCCACATATTTTACATAAGATCAGGGGTCTGCAAAAGAGGACTTTCATTTTTTTTAAATTACAAAATAACTTTTGTAAAAAGCATTTTACATGAAATGCCAAGAAAAAAAAAAATATATGAAATATTAAATACCTTTTTATAATCAGTGAAAATTAAATCAATGCTTTTTAAAGATTGACAAATTCTGTTTCTAATTTCACTATTGAAGTCCAAAGTAAATGCAAACTTACTCATAGGTCCCTCTTTGCCTCATTTAACATCTTTGCCCACAGTGAATATGGTTGTTAATACATTTTAAAAAAGGTATCTGCATCCAGCAGATACAGCAAAACGTTTATGATTTCATGACAAACTCACACACTGAGACAAGAGGAAAAATAATGGTACCGTTTTGTTCGTGGTAACTGGAAGATCTCCTGCCACAGATGGAACAAGCCTTTGTTCTGATCCTTCTGTCCCACAGAGACACACTGGATCGTCTTGGTGTCGAGCTGCTTGTGGCCACGACCGTGGAGGAACTGCTCAGACACAGTGCACACATTTAAATCAGTTACCATTAGACAGATCCTCACCTACATCTAGGCCCCTCCTGCGCTGTGCTGCCACCCACCTGCAGTGTGTTGATGCAAGACCTGATGTCATTGTCTGTCTTCTCACACAGTGACATCAGAGTGCCTGTGTCCGTCCTCATCCCCTGATGGAGAGAAATCTGCAAAGAAGGGCAAAACAGGCATCATACACCAAAATGCAGCGTTCGTGTGGCTTTGTCTCTTCCTGTGTGTGCGTGTGTGCTGACCTCTGCCAGTCTCTGTGCGAGGCGGGAAGACTGAGTCTGAGGGAAAGCCAGGAGGAAGGCCTGCAGCCTGAGAGGCCTGAGCGCTGGAACATAACTAACAGGAAACAGAGGACATCAGAAAAAAGCTGGAAGTAATGTAATAAGTCACGCGTGTATTGGATTTTTTTTATGCTGCTGTTGAACGCCACAGTCTCTCTTACAGGTCGTTACAGATGCAGATGATTGGTCGAAGCAGGATGGACTCCTTCTTCTTTTTCTTCTTCCCAGTCTCTGTTCCGCTCTCGCCGCCATGTCCGTCTTTCCTGTTCAGCGTTGCTAACAGAATGCTGATGGCAGCCTGTTGAGCACCACAGATTAAACACAAGAATATATCAAGATATTATGCAGATTTGAACCACATTATTATTATTATCACATTAGTTTGCTGGTGCCCTGAACGTACCGACGGCGCTCCATCAATCTCATCAATAATGAGACAGTTTGGTCTCTCGTTGACTCCCAGCACGGACTTCATCTGCGTCGCTGTGTCGATGCGTTTCTGGAAAATCTCCGCACTGCGGTCATCACTGTAAAAACATGAACCGTGCCACTGGAGTCACTACGGGAGGATTCCTCTGTAACTGATTCTCGTTCATTTACTTGCATCATGAGGTGAAGTGTGGATTTAGTTTTCTAACCTGGCATTGATTTCCACGACATTGTATCCAGCGTGTTTGGCGATAACATGAGCCAGGGTGGTCTTCCCCAAACCTGGAGGCCCAGACAACAATGTTACCTAGAGAGGGACAAAGAGAAATGAGTTCTTTTATATCAATTAAAGGTCATTCTACTGACACGATTGTGCAGATGTTCCACCTTGTATTTGGGTCGTTTGTACTGATCCAGTTCCGCCTCCAGTATCTCCTCAGTCATCTCTATCTTGGTCTTGAAGCGATTTGGATTCTGGTTGCCTTGGTTGGGTTTGAACGAGTGTTGGTGGGCAGCCTGTCTGTCAGGGCGGACAGGGCGGGACTTCCTCTCTCTTCCAAACACAACAGTGTCCCAAAGTTTCAGCCACTTGAGCAGACAGCGGTTGGTAAACTGCAACGAAAAGCAATCGCACACATCTGGTGTTCAAGCAGTGTCCAGGAAAAGACTTAGATTTATACGTAAAAGAGCGCTTTTCGTTTTATCTTACAAACACAGACATGCTCTGCTGTACAGAAACACGACTTACATCATCACTGAGAAGCTCTGTGTAGTGTCGGGGAGAAAATCTGTCCACCCAGAGACGCGATCTTCGACCTTCTGTGTCATCAGGATCTTCAGCATCATCATTCTCCTCATCTCCTCTGCTTTCAGACTCAACAAGCCCATCGTTCACACTGCTGTAATTGAACATAAACAGCAAAAAGAGCATGTATTCATATTCACGATGTTTGCATGTGTGTATAAGAGAGATAAAGGAAGGGGGGTTACCTGGCCAGCAGATCTGTGAGGCGCTGAGATTCCAACACAACCTGCTGATGGCGCTGTGGGATTAAAAACAGAGGAGAAAGGGGAATATATGAAAAAATATAGAAGTGAATTTTTTTTTTATCAAAATTATAGAATTACATTGAACAGGTCGATGACTGGATAAAGCAAATTAATTATTGTATACAGTTTGTTTTGGTCTCAAAAAGAAGACACAGACATTAGATTAAAACCTCTTTTTCATATTTATTAAAAATAGATTAATACATTTTCTTTTTCAATTATTACTGTAAAATTCTAAATCATTTACTTATGACAAGATAAGCTTGGTGTCTTCATTGTTTTGTATAATATGACTTAAACAATTGAAAAATGTGCTTTATTTGGCAGCGGATAAACTCAGGTCTTTAATTGAAAATATTGTATTATTCACCTTTCGCCACTGTGACCAATGAGAATCAACTGTGTGTCGCAGTGCAAACTACTTCACAGTTAATACACATTCAACAGCCACCGCATTACTCACCCTCTCAGCTTCTTCCTCTCTCAGCACACTTATTGGCACCACCAGCAGCCCCAGTGCACCATGGGAGTTTGGTGCCACTCTGGTATCCACTACCTGGAGAAGCACACAGGTGAGAAATCAGTATATACTGGACACCAGAGGTTTGTAAGAGTTAATCAGTGTTTTAAAACAAGGTACTATGAGGGGTTTGTGTGTGAATGCGTTTGTGTGATTGCTGAGGAGTTTAACCTTTGTCCCTAATTCTTCTTTCTGTCGCAGGTAGACCCGACTCCCTGACGAGTCCGTCACACTGACGTACTCTCCCTCTAACGGAGGTCGCTTCAGCACACACAGCGATGCTGGCACCGCTGTAGGAGGTCGGCTGGGCGTCTCTGGGATTGTATCAAAGCCACTGATGTCCAACACAGCAGGAGTAGACCTAGAAAACAGACATAGTTTAGAAGATTCCAATCGGCAAAGTTGTGTTTTTAAATTGCTTTTAACAACCAAAACTCTATTTGACAGCTAACAGCTATTTGAATTCCCGATCTTCATCCTCCCTCCCTCCTACCTGAAGGTGTGAGATGGTTCATACTGCTCTGGAGAGGATGGAGGTGTGACGTCAGCATTCTGCGATGGGCCTCTGTTGTCTCGAGCTTGTGATTTGCTGAAAAGCCGCTTGGCCACACCCTGATCCTGCTTCTGCCGTTTCGCCTTTGGAGCTAAAAGGACAAAATCAGATATAAAGTACAAACTAATGACAAAAACAAAGAAAACCAAGGTCACACAGCAAGAGTGAACTCACTGGTGGGCTGCTCATCCAGCAGGTGCTCTATGTCTGAAATGTCGTCTCCTTTAGCCCGAGTCTGATGTCCGTCCGCCTTGGGAGATTTGTCTGGGCCATTCACAGACACATTTGTATAATGATTATTACTGCTGGAAATGATCAGCTGATGAAACACTAACAACAAATCTAATAAGCTTGAGAACTAATTCAAAATTTAAGTAATTCTTCAAACAAACATTTGCAGTTTCCAGCTTTTCCAGCGTGTGAAAATGTGCTGTATTAATATGTATAAGGAATTTGGATGCATTAACTTAGGATCAGGGACATTTTAACCAGCATTTTCCCACCATACACGTTCATTACTTCTGTCATGGAGGTTATGTTTGCATTGCTGTTTGTCTTTTAGCAGGATTATGCAAAAACTACTGAAAAGATGTTATTGAAACTTTCTCACTTTCTTTAACATTGTGAGATTTTGTGTTTTTCAGCATTATAGTGAATTTGTGATAATGCAGAGATCTTGATGTAAAAAATCTGGCTCATAAAACACACTCAAAATCACCAGGGGACTGATATTTATGAGTGTGTTAATGCTTTTTAAAGATTTAGTAGAAAACAGTAATAAAATGTACCCAGAATACACGACAAACCTGTATGACAAGTATGAATGTGACTTGATATGATTGGTGTGTGGTGGAGCTACACAAATAAAGTCATGTTTCATAACTAAGATGTACAGCTGCTCACTTATTTATGTGTTGTTAACTGCTGAGGATGTGCAAGAAGAAGCTAAAACGAGTTAATGAGAAATAATGACGTGTTTTTTTTTTACAGAAGTAAGTTTAAGTTTAAGTCTGTTGGGGGACTCACCCTCCATCTGAGCCAGAACCTCCAGCTCGTCTGCGAACTGATCCTCGAAATCATCCTGGACCTCGAACAGTTCGTCATATTCGTCCATGTTAGACACACGTGGTGAGACACTGCGGTTCTATACAAGTCTGAAGACAAACACACAATTTACTAAAATAAAAAGTCCATCCGCTGCTTCAGTTCGTTTCACGGAGCAGATTTCCCGGCAATTTTTTTTGTTGTGAAGTTTAACTTCCGGGTTACAGATTCATTTTCTTCTTCTTCTTCTTCTTCTTGTAAAACAAAAATCGAACAACGCACATTATCGCCACCAACTGGCGTGGAGGGTGACTGCAGATTTTTAAATAAAACTAAATCAAAGTTTAAACCTTCAAGTCTGAACTGTTATTAGTGTTTTCAATTACTGTTATATTTTTTTTTAACTGGATTTATTTATTAGTAACTGTTGTAATTTGCACGTGTTATTATTGGTTACTGTTATAACTGTTATTCACGCAAGCTCTTAACTGACATGGTTTATCAACTGAAATTAACTCCTTATCGCGGGAAAACCAGCAATAACGAGGCTAATCATTTTTATGTAGGAGCTCGGTGTGTGAGTGGGACAAAGGTGAGCAACACGTAACCAAACCTGAAAGTGACAAAACAACATTTACTGCAGCACACGGAGAATCAGATTCATCTGGATGTAACTGGATTTTGATAATTGCTGAATTATCAACCCGTAAGTAAGCGAATGAGTGACGTCTCGTGTTTCACAAAGAAGGAAGCAGTGGACAATACACTCTTTGCACTTGTTGTGTTTTTTTTTTAAAAATGCTAATGCTAGCGCGTTGCTAACTGTTAGCAGCTTCACTCTCTGAACACGGACCCACAATTTTTTGAAACAACACACAGGACAGTCTGTGCCGTCACGTGGTTGTTGATCCCTTTCACATAAACTGCTCTCCAACCCACAGATGGAGGTTGTCATACATGATTTTTAGCTCAAAATGTAGGAACACTTGTGCCTTTTGGCAGAAATGTCAGTATGAAAGAAAAAACCCGATTGCCTCACCATTGGCTCTAATGTTATTTTAGAGAGGCCACTGCTGGAAGGAGCCCCAAAGTCACACTTCTCTAGCTCGCTCCCACGGTCACATTTTTTTAACTTTAACCAATAAAAATCATATCTCTGTTCGGCAGAGTCTTGGGATTCTCACGATAGGACTCAAGCAACCAGCTCATCAGAGAAGCCCATCTATAAAATCAAATATCCGAAGGCAGTGAAAACAGGGCCATTATATGGTAAGATACACAAAATGTTTTGATTACAAAAATGATTTTTTTATTACAAAGTAAAAACAATTTACATAAATAAAATATTTTACAAACATCACTGTAGAAATGTTTTCCAGGTTATATCCAAGAACTGATGGAGGTCCTGTTTGACAAGGTCTTTAAAGACCCTGCACCATAGGTCGATGAGGTTCAGAAGATCAATGTCCCCAAACTGCTGTCCTCTCAGTAGAGAGACTACCAAAAGAAGAGGTCATTTGTGTTTACTCAAATTGTAGTCAGCCAATCAGAAGAGGGCCTAAAAAAAAAATGAGAGGCAGAAGAGGGGACATGGAAATACACATTGCAGCAGTTTTTTCAACTGTAAACCACTGAAATATCATCTTAGGGGTATACACCCCTAAGATGATATAAGTGTATTTTTTACACTTATCTGGGACTGATAAGTGTAAAATTAAGTCCCAGATACTTATCTGGGGCTTAATTTGAAATTACGGGGACTTTAAACAATGTGGCAACAAAGGCAGCTGCCTTTAATCTGTGTAACAACAAAGGCAGTTGCCTTTAAACTGTGTAACATCTAAGGCAGCTGCCTTAGATGTTACACAGGCAACATAGGCAACTGCCTATAAAAGTGTGGCAGCATATCAGTAGCAGTTTATGTCTTTACATATCAGTTGCAGTTTCTGTTGACACTGAAAGACCCTCTACGAGCTGCTGCCACGATTTTGGTTTGCCGTTACTGGTTCTTTTTTCCTATCGGCCTTGGTTTGGCTCCAGTTCCATTCTGCGCCATTTTGTTGAAACAGCGAAGAGGATTTTGTGGATTTAACTTGAATTAGTTTGTTTTCATACCAGGCCTGTGGGTTTTTGTTTGTTTTCTCCCACCTGTGCTTGATTGACCTGTGAAAATGTCGTGTGTTCACTATAAGTTTTCTTCCAAACTGGACTACAACACAGTCACTTTCGATGGGCTGCATATCACCCTCAACGGGCTAAAAAGGCTGATTATGCGCCGGGAGCGCCTCAAGGCCACAAAAGGCGACCTGCAGATCACCAATGCGCAGACTCATGAAGGTAAGTTGTCAGCTGACGCCTTTACTCATGTGTGACACATCTGTCAGACATTATTTTTAGGTGGTTACCGTAAATGATGCATTTTCTCCATTATTCGACATTCATTTCGTGGGTTTTCTGAACTGACTAACAGTGAAATAATCAGCAGCTCGTAGAATAATAGTTTTATTTACCTTTTCGAGCAAAAATGTTCACAATGTGCCAATTAACAACAGATTCTAACCTCTCAAATAATATTTTCTCTGCTTTGACATCTATAGTTAGTAAATTAAATATTATCAGGTAGAATAATATTATATTAGGTACCACAATAAAATGTCTGGAAAAAAAACCTTAGATTGTTTAATTCTTTGAATCTTTGTAATTTCCCTGGAGCCAAAAATGATAAATTCAATTTGCCTGTTTTATCCAAAGTAGTCCCCATAGAGTTCATCCTAGTTTTACTAGAATAACATTATAAACACAATAAGCTGCTTTAAATGCTCTAAACTGTTTAATTTTCTTTTCAAAATGGCTGTAACATAACCTTCTGTTAATTGATTGTTTAATCTCTTTACAGGGTTTTGTCTAAAGTAACTACCAACTATCTCCTGAGCCTTATTGCTAAACACACATGTCAAGAAAACAACACACGTCTAAAAATTCTGAGAATCAGCTTTTTTTAATAAATTATTTATTCATATATATATATATATATATATATATATATATGAATAAATAAGTTTGAACCATGTCTTTGCAATCCCACTTCATGCATCTGTTTACTTACAAAGGCCTTTCAGTTCTATTGAGTGAATTGTGGAGTCATTGTTAGATTGTTGTGTTTGTGTTTTCTAATGATTTGTTGCTTGTGTCTTGTAGAATATACCGATGATGAAGACCAAATCCCGAGACACTCCTCCGTGATTGTGCGTCGCATTCCGTTTTGTGGAGTAAAGCCCACTGGCAGGACGTTCATTGTGTATGTATTAAGTTATTACTGTTATTAATTTTAAGTCACTGGTTTGTTTATATTAGATTTCCGAGTTATACTTATTAAATTGATCCTGTAGTCGGTCACAATGTTGGTAACTGATGGTTTATTTTTGTCCTGTGTGTTTTTGCAGACATCGTTCTCCCGAAGCTGTGGTTCGACCGTCTAGACCCGTATGTAAAAACAACACTCTGTCCTCCTCCTCCTCCTCCTCCTCCTCCTCCTCCTCCTCCTCCTCCTCTCACTCTCTCACTCTCTCCCCCTCTTTCTGGCTTTAGTCACATGTCTCAAAAACAGCATTTGTGTTGAGATCTCAACCTCTATGTGTTTTATGATGTCTTTTTGGGGAGGGTTTTCTGGAGTCACCAAAGTAGTTTGTTGTTTCTCTCTTTAGAAAATCTTTTTGTGTTTTGAAATGAATATATTAAAGTTTTAAATTCTTGCTGAATGAAACGAGGGTGATAAGAGAAACAACAGACTCGCCATTATTGTTTTTGAATGCTCTGAAATGCCAATTGTTAAACTGTTGCCACTTTATAATTTAATTTAAATTAAACATTTCTTTCATATTGAAATGGTTTTCTACCCTGCTTTAGGCCAGTCAAATGTATTTTTAAAGGGGTTATTTATTAAATATAAATATTAAATATTTATTGTTTGTATGTGAGACTTCCTTCTTGTTGTTTATCGACTCCTGACCTGCACACAATCTCCTGACATAACAGGGGAGGTTTTAGATTCTCAGTGCAGGGATGTGACGGTAAGAGACAGGTTTGATGCTCTTTGACAGTACTGTAGTAAGATGTTAAAGGCTGAGAAAATAAGCAGCTCTAGACTTGGATATATGGCAGCGTAGGCGCAATGAAAGTTTGCTTTACTTGTTAAATGTTAATACAGCTTTATTTTTAATTCTTAATTCTCTAAGCTTTCCAAACATTGACAATCATTTTTTATTTAGATTTTTTGGGTTACAATAAATCTTGCAACTTATTGTGCTAAAATTGCCTTTTGTATACTAGCTGTAAATGATTTTAAAGGGATTTGACTTCAGCATAAATACATAATTAAATAGTAGTTGTTTAATGCAGTTAAATGGGCTATTTCTTCAAAATATTAATTGTTTTTGTAGATAAGGATCTTTAAAATTCAATTAAGCTTTGTTTTAATCAAGCAACTCTAAAAAAGACCCAGCTCTAGATGGGTCTGTTAACCTTTTCTAGATTTTAACACAAAGCCGTCAGTAGAGAGCTGAGTGTTCTTTAGTTCAGTAATCCATGTCTAGGTTTGTGGACAGTCAGTGGTTTAAATGCTCACTCTAATATACTTAAGCATTATCTCCTGGACTTTGACTACTCGACAAACACCTTGATTTTGGTGCGAAGACTTAAATGGCGTGAGGGACTGGACACAGATGTGGTGGGGAACTATCTGGGCTCTTATCTTCCGCTGTGTATCGCTTAGATGTTCTGTTAACACCTTTATTATCTGTACTCAGATTCTCCTGCAGACGGATTCTTCTCCTTCTATGTCACTCGCCGAACTCGCCAAGGTAACGTATCTGCGCATGCTGGCTGAACTGCAAGAAAATGTTTCTTAAGTTGAATCGATTTGTCCCTGTTTTTATTTCATGGTGTTGATGTCCCACTTTTGTCTTATGTGTTTTTAGACGGCTAACCTGGTTGACGCAAATGCATCAGAGGAAGACAAAATCAAAGCCATGATGTTGCAGTCAAACCATGAATATGACCCGATACAGTTAGTACACAAACATTTTGCTCTTGTATTTGCCCAAAGTTGTATTATTTTTATATCATGAACATTCACCAGATGTGGACAGTTAAAAGAATAAGATTTACTTGTCTCTGTAGTTATTCCAAGAAAGCAGTTGGACCTCCACCCGCTCACTATACCTGCCATCGTTGTGGAAAGGGTGGTCATTACATTGGGCAGTGCCCCATGCTGTTGGTAAGGATCCTGTATAATTTCCTTTAATTCTCTGTGAAGTTAATTGTTACTACATCGCAGTAGTGATGTTAGATTTAGAGTATGATGATATTCTGTTAACTTTTCAGGTCAAGGACAAGAATGGGAAGGGTCCTAAGCCAGTCAGGATTTGTAAGGGGATTCCTCAGAGTTTCATGGTGAAAGCAGAGCCTGGCACCCAAGGAGCCATGTTAACCAGCACTGGAGAATATGCAATACCTGCAATAGATGCGTAAGTGAAGGATATCCCCAAATACACACTATTTACCTCCTCCTCCTCCTCCAAGAAAACTAATACTAGAATTAACTATTGTCATATTTATCTTTTCATTTTATATCCTCTGTGGTTTTTTACTTGTTATGACAAAGGCCTTAAATGTATAAATACGAATGTGTTCATACAGGAAAGCATACGCACAAGGAAAGAAGGAGCGCCCCCCCTTTGTTCCACATGAGCAGTCATCGTCTGAGGACGATGCAGACCCAATTCCTGACGAACTCCTGTGTCCAATCTGCAACGACCTGATGACGGACGCAGTAGTTATACCCTGCTGCGGAAACAATTACTGCGATGATTGTAAGTTCTTTCTCGTAACATGGATTAGTAATAAAAATCCGTCCTGGGCTATGTTTCATTGTTTCAGTGTGTTCATTTGGTAGTCAAATGGAATATAGCTTTGAACTAAGGACTGTTTGTTTCCAGGTATCCGGACGGCCTTACTGGACTCAGAGGAGCATGTCTGTTTCACATGCAAACAATCAGATGTTTCACCTGATAATCTCATCGCCAACAAATTTCTTCGACAGGTAACCCATTTCAAACACACGCTTTTTGATGTATGTCATATTTGTTTGATCAGAGGTGTTAAGCAAATCTTTTTCTTCATGCAGGCTGTGAATAACTACAAGAATGAAACAGGATGCACCAAACTCGTACGCAAAAAGGTCCAACAGGCAGCACTGCCTCCGCCTCGCCTCCAGTTGTCCAGGCCTCTGCACTCAAGACAGCAGGACCCACTGCTGGCCAATGTCACTCACCCACCCCCTGCAAGCGTACCAACGGCTGCACCTCAAACACAGGTTCAGCCCCCTGCACCCTCTCCTCCTGTTCCTGGTCCTGTTTCTACTGCTGCGACTGCTACTGCTCCTCCTCATGCTGCTGCTGTCGAAGGTCAAGATGTTTCACCAGCTCCTGCACCTGTCGCTGACCAACATTCTCCTATGCACTCTACCGGCCAGGGCGAACCGCCCCTTGCTGGGTAAGTTCAGTCCCATATTGTTTGAACAATTACATGAAATCACCCACTCAACATGTGATGTCTGAAGTAAAGGGCCATTGCAACTCATCTCAATGTGTCTGCTTGTTTATGTTTCAGTGAATTGGATCCAAATGCATCAGAGGAAGACAAAATCAAAGCCATGATGTTGCAGTCAAGCCATGAATATGACCCGATACAGTTAGTACACAATCATTTTGCTCTTGTATTTGCCTAAAGTCTTATTTTTTTATATCATGAACATTCACCAGATGTGGACAGTTAAAAGAATAAGATTTACTTGTCTCTGTAGTTATTCCAAGAAAGCAGTTGGACCTCCACCCGCTCACTATACCTGCCATCGTTGTGGAAAGGGTGGTCATTACATTGGGCAGTGCCCCATGCTGTTGGTAAGGATCCTGTATAATTTCCTTTAATTCTCTGTGAAGTTAATTGTTACTACATCGCAGTAGTGATGTTAGATTTAGAGTATGATGATATTCTGTTAACTTTTCAGGTCCAGGATAAGAGTGTGGAGGGTCCTAAGCCAGTCAGGATAAGTAAGGGGATTCCTCAGAGTTTCATGGTGAAAGCAGAGCCTGGCACCAAAGGAGCCATGTTAACCAGCACTGCAGAATATGCAATACCTGCAATAGATGCGTAAGTGAAGGATATCCCCAAATACACACTATTTACCTCCTCCTCCTCCAAGAAAACTAATACTAGAATTAACTATTGTCATATTTATCTTTTCATTTTATATCCTCTGTGGTTTTTTACTTGTTATGACAAAGGCCTTAAATGTATAAATACGAATGTGTTCATACAGGAAAGCATACGCACAAGGAAAGAAGGAGCGCCCCCCCTTTGTTCCACATGAGCAGTCATCGGCTGAGGACGATGCAGACCCAATCCCTGACGAACTCCTGTGTCCAATCTGCAACGACCTGATGACGGACGCAGTTGTTATACCCTGCTGCGGAAACAATTACTGCGATGATTGTAAGTTCTTTCTCGTAACATGGATTAGTAATAAAAATCCGTCCTGGGCTATGTTTCATTGTTTCAGTGTGTTCATTTGGTAGTCAAATGGACTATAGCTTTGAACTAAGGACTGTTTGTTTCCAGGTATCCGAACGGCCTTACTGGACTCAGAGGAGCACATCTGTTTCACATGCGAACAATCAGATGTTTCACCTGATAATCTCATCGCCAACAAATTTCTTCGACAGGTAACCCATTTCAAACACACGCTTTTTGATGTATGTCATATTTGTTTGATCAGAGGTGTTAAGCAAATCTTTTTCTTCATGCAGGCTGTGAATAACTACAAGAATGAAACAGGATGCACCAAACTTGTACGCAAGCAGGTCCAACAGGCAGCACTGCCTCCGCCTCGCCTCCAGTTGTCCAGGCCTCTGCACTCAAGACAGCAGGACCCACTGCTGGCCAATGTCACTCACCCACCCCCTGCAAGCGTACCAACGGCTGCACCTCAAACACAGGTTCAGCCCCCTGCACCCTCTCCTCCTGTTCCTGCTCCTGTTTCTACTGCTGCGACTGCTACTGCGACTGCTACTGCTGCTGCTCCTATTCCTCCTCATGCTGCTGCTGTCGAAGGTCAAGATGTTTCACCAGCT
Source organism: Hippoglossus hippoglossus (assembly GCF_009819705.1). Lineage (NCBI taxonomy): Eukaryota > Metazoa > Chordata > Actinopteri > Pleuronectiformes > Pleuronectidae > Hippoglossus > Hippoglossus hippoglossus. The sequence goes on along the minus strand of NC_047151.1, from coordinate 22,473,916 downwards.
CCTGCACCTGTCGCTGACCAACATTCTCCTATGCACTCTACCAGCCAGGGCGAACCGCCCCTTGCTGGGTAAGTTCAGTCCCATATTGTTTGAACAATTACATGAAATCACCCACTCAACATGTGATGTCTGAAGTAAAGGGCCATTGCAACTCATCTCAATGTGTCTGCTTGTTTATGTTTCAGTGAATTGGATCCAAATGCATCAGAGGAAGACAAAATCAAAGCCATGATGTTGCAGTCAAGCCATGAATATGACCCGATACAGTTAGTACACAATCATTTTGCTCTTGTATTTGCCTAAAGTCTTATTTTTTTATATCATGAACATTCACCAGATGTGGACAGTTAAAAGAATAAGATTTACTTGTCTCTGTAGTTATTCCAAGAAAGCAGTTGGACCTCCACCCGCTCACTATACCTGCCATCGTTGTGGAAAGGGTGGTCATTACATTGGGCAGTGCCCCATGCTGTTGGTAAGGATCCTGTATAATTTCCTTTAATTCTCTGTGAAGTTAATTGTTACTACATCGCTGTAGTGATGTTAGATTTAAAAAGAGTGATGATATTCTGTTAACTTTTCAGGTCAAGGACAAGAGTGGGAAGGGTCCTACTGGCCAGGGCGAACCGCCCCTTGCTGGGTAAGTTCAGTCCCATATTGTTTGAACAATTACATGGAATCACCCACTCAACATGTGATGAAGTAAAGGGCCATTGCAACTCATCTCAATGTGTCTGCTTGTTTATGTTTCAGTGAAATGGATCCAGAACCTACTGTGAGACGAAGCCCAGAAAGTACCCCAGAAATTGGACCACATGTGAGTCCCCTCGGATGATCTGATAATAATGCATCTTTCATGGTTATTATAGAGCTCAATAGATAGTTTTCTGAATAGCGATTTTGATCATCACCCATAATATTTTTACCATCCAAGGTAGACTGACCACAAGTTTGTGAAACGATGTTATAAGCTCCCGTAGAAGCCACAAGTCCTTATGATAGCAACTGCATTTTAAGAGAAACGTGTTTTATTTACACAATCCCACAATCCATTCTAAAAGTGGGCATTCAGTGTCACGCTCTATTATTAGAGTTATTAACCTACTTAAGTGCATCCTTACCAGGCACCTGTACATCCATGAGAACTGGAATAGTTCCTGACCCTAACCCTAACCCTAACTCTGAAAGGTAACTACATTTTTTTCACTGATTTCTTCCGCAGGGCTACCATTTTTCTGTTCTTGGCCACCCGCCACCGACAAGGCCGCCACATCCATCAGGTAAGAGGTTGGATTTAGATCATTTAAGGAGGCTCGTGAGCTTGAAGGAAAGACATTCAGCAGCTAACTAAACTGTGTCTCTGCTCCATTAGGTCACCAGTCACGGCCCCATCACTCTCACCGAGGGGGAGGCAGACACTGGGAGAGGTGAGACCCCGTCTATGGAACTATTAAATGTTTTTATTCTAATATGTCGGCCTCTCGATGAATGTTTCTCTCCCTTGAACCAGGTCCTTCAGAGGTAGAGGAGACCTTCCCCCGGCCCACCTCCAAACAGCTCCACCTCCTGGACCTGCTCCTCCGGTGTACCCGTCTCCATACCTGTACCCGCCCCCACCACATCTCTACCCTCCTCCTTACACATCTGGCCTTCTACCTCCTCCTCCATTCGGTTACCCGCCCCAGCCAATTTATGCCCCTGGACCACCGGGGCTCAACCCTCCCTGGATCCCACCTGGTGTCCAGCCCCCTCTACCCCACCTTGGACCCCCCCTCTCTCAGCCCCCCCTCTCTAAGGAAGAATTCTACAGACAAAGGCACCGACAGGACAAGTGAGTAGTTTATTTTTGTTTTGAGTCGTCCTACAGCTACACTAGCTAATCATTTTGGGATTGATACACATTTACACTACTTAGCGGGATTATGATGCATTCAGTATGATTAAGTAATTTTGAAAGTTTGACTGTTCTTGTCTTTGTATTCACAGAACTACATCCAAACTGGATGAATTTACTAAAGACTTCCACAAAGAGCGTATGAAGTACAAAAATTCACCAAAGAGAAGAAGACCATCTTATTCCAGGTAACTTAATTAAGAGGACATTTCCAAATTAGTTCATAAGCATAATCCTTCAAGCCATTCAGTTTATTACATAAGCAGATTTCTTTCTCTCTTGGTTTCCTGATTTTCTTCTCCATTCTTTCCTTTCCCAGGTCCCGGTCAGTCAGTCGCTCTCCATCCGGCCGCTCTCTGTGCACTCGCTCTAGATCAAGATCTAGATCCACCCGTTCACGCTCCCCTTATTCCAGGCACAATGGATGCAGTTACGGACGTTCATGGTCAAAGAAGAAGCCCAGGGAGGAATCTGAGCCATCACACCATTCAGCAGACAGCGGTGGTCTCCTCCCAATCTCCCGTCCACATGGACTCCCGCTCCTCCATCGACCTCCCTCTCCGGTGGATGGTTGGAGGAGAATGGGGGAGGAGGGCCCCTCTTTACTGGGACCTCCTCCTGGAAAGCGGCGGAGAATGGGGGAGGAGGGCCGCTCTTTACTGGGACCTCCTCCTGCAAAGCGGTGGAGAATGGGGGAGGAGGGCCGCTCTTTACTGGGACCTCCTCATGGAAAGCGGCGGAGAATGGGGGAGGAGGGCCGCTCTATACTGGGACCTCCTCCTGGAAAGCTGCGGAGGATAGATGGACTAGGGGGTTGCAGCGATGTCCTCTCCCACTCACATATGTCTCACCAGTCCCCGCTCCACAGACTCCAACTCTCTTTAGACAGACCCCTGCCTGGGAGCCGTGAGATGATCCAAGGAGACGCAGATCGAGGAACCATCAGACCTCTAAAGGACCTGCCGGTGGGTTTAATTCTCAAAAAGTCTGCCGAGAGTGAAATAAATTATATTTTTACCTATATAAACAGTATGAAAACACTTTATGTGGTTTTGAGAGGTTTAAAAGAATATTTGTTCAATATGAATGTTTGGCAGGTCAAATTAAACTGGTTGGATTCCGCAGTGGAGGTTGTAATGGTAAACGCATTGATAAAGACTCAAACTCTGCTTGGAACCACATTGTAGTGTGTTATAAATATTTATTAAATGTTTCTACAAGGCGCATAAATGCTTAATACCATGACTTCTACTTGAACCTTTTCATTTATTGTATGTATTTTTGTCCAATTCCAGATGCCACTCGCCCAGAGGAGGATCAAGTTGAACAGAGATCTGGGGAGAAAAGGCAGCACTGAGACGTCTGCCTCAGACAGAGCACCATTAGGTCCTGAGAAGATGTCGTCCACATCAGACCGATCAGCTTCTTCCAGCGTTTCCGAAGGTGACAGATCCAACAGTACAACAGAAGGGGCTGGACGAAAGGAGCTGTCTGCATCTGCAGAGAGGAGAGCCTCTCGCGAAAGACCAGGGAGTGCTGGAGAGAGACTGCCGGGCTCAGACCGAGAGCAGGACAGAGTCTCAGGACCAGACAGAGATCGAGACAGAGTGTCTGGATCAGACAGAGACAGAGGTGTGGGTTCTGAAAGAGAGAGAGAGAGGGACAGGGTTTCGGGATCGAGCTCACAGAAAGTAGCAGCGACAGCGGAGAGAGACAGCGACAGAGAGAGGTCAGTTGTTGTTTACTGCCTTAATGTTTTTAAGATACATTTTGTTTGTTGCTTTTGTGGAATTGTTGAGATCTTGAGTTCCACCCCCTGTCACAAACCAAATTTGTATATGAGTAGCACTTATTACATTGGGAGCCATGCTCATTCCTTGGGCAAAAAGACCATTACATTTTATAATTTTTTGACATCCATATAATGAATTCAGTAGGATTAAGTAATGAAGAATATGAGTACTGAAGTACTTTTTAAAGTTTGACTGTTCTTGTCTTTGTATTCACAGAACTACATCCAACCTGAATGAATTTACTATAGACTTCCACAAAGAGCTTATGGAGTACAAAAATTCACCAAAGAGACGAAGACCATCTTATTCCAGGTAACTTAATTAAGAGGACATTTCCAAATTGGTTTTAGTTCATAAGCATAATCCTTCAAGCCATTCAGTTTATTACATAAGCAGATTTCTTTCTCTCTTGGTTTCCTGATTTTCTTCTCCATTCTTTCCTTTCCCAGGTCCCGGTCAGTCAGTCGCTCTCCATCCGGCCGCTCTCTGTGCACTCGCTCTAGATCAAGATCTAGATCCAGGACTTACTCCCCAAGTCGATCCCGCTCCCGTTCACGCTCCCATGGGCGGTCTTTTCCACGCTCTCCTTATTCCAGGCACAATGGACGCAGTTATGGACGTTCACGGTCAAGGTCCCGCTCACTCTTGCGTTCTCCTCCTCCCTTCCGGGCCGGACCCTGGGAGGGAGCAGAAGGACCAGGACCCTTCAGGTCCCGGTCTCGCTCCCCTGGTGGCTTCCGGAACCGCAGCCCTGGTGGACGGAAGCCACCTCCTCGGGAGCTTCCACCGTATGAACTCAAGGGACCATGTCCTGGAGGCCATGATCGCTGGGAGAGAGAAAGGTATCGACAATGGGAAAAGGAGTGCACAAACTACTACGACTACTACGACTACCCCGACTACGACAACCAACATCCCTCACTACATCACAGAGGTTGTGGCAAAAGAGACAGGGAGAGGGACAGAATGTCTCCGTTACCCAGAGATTACTCCCCTCAGGGGAGAGGAAGAAGAGGTAGAGAAGAGAGAGGAGCTCCCCCTCACCATCCGCCATCCTCTTCATCATCAGGGACTAAGTCCAGCACAAAAGTCCTTAAAACAAAGAAAGTAAAAAAGAAGAAGCCCGGGGAGGAATCTGAGACATCACACCATTCAGCAGACAGAGGTGATGCTACTCCTGTCAGAGATGAACCGATGGATGAAATCCCCTCAATCAATAAAACACCTCCCAGCTCCTCAAAACCTGCATCTGGCTCTGGAGTCGCTAAAGCTCCTACTTCTAAAAGTCCTGCTGCACCCGCTAAGCCCTCAAACAAGACCGTATCCAAGACCCAGTCTGATAAGACCAGGAAAGAGAAGGCTCAGAAAGTAAAACCTAAAGTGAAGACAGAGGCTGTGAAGACAGAGGCTGTGAAGACAGAGGCTGTGAAGGCAAAGAACGACAAGGTAAAGAAAAACACCGCAGAAGCAGAAGACTCCTCGTCCTCCTCCTCCTCTGTCGCTAAACCGGTTAAGACCATTAAAGCAAATCCAGAAGATAATTTCAACTCAACTACCCCCAAAAAGGAAAAGAGTAAAAGCTCTACAGTGAGGCCTCCCCTGCTTAAGACCCCTCCACTGTCCTCCCAGACCCTTACTTACCATCAATGCTCCCTCTTGTTGCTCCAGCAGGGAAAGATGGCGAAGGGTCTGTTGTGAAGAGCAAACCCAGGATCAGTCGAAAGGTCCTGATGAGCCACAGCAGCTCCACCAGGTGAGGTTATTTGTTGACCATTTGATTTTAATTTTTTTTTTATATCACATTGTTTGCTGCCTTGATGTTTTAGATACATTTTGTTTGTTGTCTTTGGGGAATTCTTGAGATCTTGAGTTGAACCCTCTGTCACAAACCAGATTTCCTGCAGGATAATGGAATCAAAGTTTAAAGGAGTAGTGTTGCTATGAAATACAGTAGCTTTGGCTTTAGTTTATTTTCTATTAGCTGCTTAACTTCAACAGTTTATCAGGAGACAGATTTAAATATATATTTGAAACTGAGAAATTTGTAGTTTGCTATTAGAAACCATTATTATTATCTAAACTCAATGAAAACTGTTCAGTGTTAAAAACCTTGCATTGATCGTCTTGTCACTAGTTTGTAATGTCTCCAGTTTTAGTTCTAAAATCTTGAGCTGTATCTACAACATAAGGAAAACTTAAGGACCTAACGAGCTGCAGGATGAATGGAACAGTTACAACCAGTTATAATCTTAGGCTCCTTGTGTTAAAAACGGAGCTGAATTAGTCAATTATTCACTCGACAGAACATGAATCTACACATTTTGATGATGAATTAATCATTCAAATTCTTTTGCAATCACAAAACTCCACCTTAGTTCCACCTTCTTCTTAAGTGTGAGGATTTGCTGCCCGTCTTTGTCTGATGTAATATTAAGAGTTGAACCATCAAAGTAAAGATGTCACCTGGGGCTGTGGTAATTTATTGACAAATGTTTAATTGTTTTATGAGATGTTAGAGACCGAATGAATCAACTCAAGAGAATAATTGTCAGATATATTAATAAATATATTAAATTGTTTATTACTTATTATTATTTAGTTTCAGAACTGAGTGAATCTGACTGAATGACATTGGCACTAATATTTTGAACTGTATCCAGCCCTATAGGTTATTGTGTGAGGAAGATTGTTTGTCCTCAACCCGTCACATTCCTCAATCAACTTAAATGTTTTTTGTTTTTTCCTCAGCTCTCGGTCGACTCGGGACAAAGAGAAGCTCAGAAAAAGACCAGAAGGGCCCGCAGCCCAGAGTTATTTCAGTATTATTTCAGTTAAACTATGAAGCTGATAAAAAAAATGTTTTAATACATTAACTGTTCTAATATATTATATTATATAAATTTTGACATTGTGAAATGACATTAAGAACTCATTTCCCAGCCTGAAGTTGTATGTCACCTGTTGTGTACATGTCAAAAAGTGTGTTAATAGATATAACTTGCATGTCCCTGCATCCATGTAATTTTTTACTATAATAAAGGCAAAGAAACCAACATGAAATACGGATTTGATTGTGGTTTATTCCATGTGCAGATAATTGATTAATTCTATCCACGGCGTTCTGTCGGGGGATGTAGCTCCTGTGAGAAAAGGCGCTGACACAGTCTGACAACACAAAGGGGGGGCGTTTTATTGATCCGTTCATTCTTTACAGCTCTTTATCAGTTACTGTAGCTTTACATTCAATAAATTCTTCCCATGGTCTCAGACCGGGTGAACTGTGTCCACACTGTGTCCACTCAGAAGATTATAGTGTCAATTTGTCCTTGAAAAACACCTTCTGCCACACTTCCTTATTATTCCCTGTGTGGTGCACATACAAAGGGAAACTGAGGTGGACCGATTCATTCGTTTCATGGCCTTGTTTTTCTTTGATTGATTGATTTGGTACAAAAACCAGACAGTTCTTGCTACTTGCCTACTTCATAATACAGTATATAGATGTATATTATAACCATTCACCTTGTGCTAAAATCAATGCTGTGCTGTAGTCAGTTAAAAAAATCTCAACATCAATAACACACAGGGGGATGAGCTTGCCTGTGTAGTTTATAGTATAATGTTTACAGTGGTTTTACAGTGTTTTTAATGTCCCTGATTATCTCAAAACCATAGTTGTACTTTTTTGATATGTTACACATGGAGAGTATTTGTCAGCATGTGTGTGTGTGTGTGTGTGTGTGTGTGTGTGTGTGTTACCGTGGAAGTGGAAGCGTGCACTGTGTTTGTGTGTTTTTTTTTTCCACTAAAGCCTGGAGAAACAGAGACATTTAAAACAGGAAATGTGATTATTCCTCACGAACAGAGCCACGTGGTAAAGATGTAAACGGCTCTTTTACACACATTATTACTCAGCCACTCGTTGGTTATATAGATGGGTGCTATGGTTTTCAATCACGTGTACGATAATGAACGAAACACCACAGAAATCCACACCAATCCCATTGCTGTCACACTGCCTGCAAATTCTCCTCCTGTGTGTCTGTGCAGGATATCTGAACAATCTACAGGAGTGTGAGGCAATCCGTTAATACATTAATAAACAACATAATCAATTAAAATGATGATTGAAAGAGAACAAAACAAATAAGAGACAATATATTCTTTCTTTTCCTTTTTTTTCTTTTTCTTCTCAAAGTGGACGGGCACACAGAATGTTGAATATATTACGTCGACGTGTGAACGGTCCAGTCGCGAAGCAGACGAGCGCTTCAGAAGTTCAGTGTCTCTGACATCATCTTCCACCAGTCCATCAGCTCCTCCCGCTCCTCCTCCTTCCTCTCCATCAGAGACTCCAGCTCAAAGTCCACCTGACACACAAGCAGTCAAAACATTATGCTGTTGTCTCAGTGGGCCGTATCCACACACAGAAAAATACTGAAATAAATAACGGGGTGAATAAATGTAGAAATACATAAATAACTAAATCTAAAAATATATAAATAAATACAGAAATAAATACATGTATAAGTAAATAAATAAAAATCATAAAAATAAATTAAGAAATGTATATATAAATAAACGAACAAACAAACAAATTAATGGATGAATAAATGTAGAAATACAGAAATAAATAAATCAAACAAATTATAAATAAATAAATGTATAAGTAAATAAATAGCCCCTCTATTCCCTTTGTGCACTGCATTAATAGCACAAATGTGGCATTTATAGTACGCATACTACATGTTTGGAGTACGCTTTGTTTAGTCACTGTTGCCACGGGAAATATAGTGGAAATGTGCAGGAAGTATAAAGTTTCTTTCAACTGACTTTTCACAAATCTTAGTTTTTTCATGTAAAACACTAATTACAGTAGGTTTACTGTTGGAATTATTGAAATTAAACTCACATTTCATTTTGAACTCTCAGTTGGTATATTAAAAACTACACTTCTGAATATAAACAATGTTCTCATGAATCCCATGCAAATACATAATCAGATCCTAGTGTGATGCTTTACTGTATATTGTTAAGAACGGTTGCCTTTATATCACATTTCTGCACAAGTTAGACCCAATGTGCAAAGTGCAAGCATCGCTCAGAGACAGTGAGTCTTACCCGGGTTGCAGGGCTGTAGGGAACAGCCACCTTCTTGATGACAGTCAGGTATCCTGGAGCAGAGGCGGCCACTTTGAAGTTTCCTGGAGCCAGCAGACGCCAATAATCTCCATCTTTGGCTGCAAAATACAGATCCTCTTATTAGTTCATATACTTAATATAACAAATGGAGCAGGAAACGGATGCTCAGCTAAATAAATAATCACATTCACAGCACTGACCATGTATTTCTATCACTCTGAAGTAGGTAGAAGTGACCATAGAAAATGAGAAATAGTGCACTACATCCAGAAGGTGGCAGTATTACAACATCTTACACTCCAGGCCTCTTGTCCTTACAGTTTGTGTGTGTGTGTGTGTGTGTGTGTGTGTGTGTGTGTGTGTGTGTGTGTGTGTGTGTGTGTGTGTGTGTGTGTGTGTGTGTGTGTGTGTGTGTGTGTGTGTGTGTGTGTGTGTTACATCATAATTTGCACTCAATGCTGATACCTGTCGTGAGGTCGTGGTCGATACCCTCCACAGAGATGGTGGCATTGGAGATGGGGTTACCCTGGTGGTCACGCACAAAGCCCTTGACACCACGATGAACCTACACACAAAGACACACGTTACACACACACACACACACACACAAAGAGAAAATTTGACTAGGAAATTAATTTCTGTCTGTGGTTTTCAAATGGATCAGTTCTCTTGGACGATGAAACCGGTTTGGATCCTTTGACCTACTCCATTCACGGTTTTCTTGTCAAACGTCTTGTGCTATTCACATTGTGGATTGTTACTGGGGTTTTTTACTGCTTCCTGTTTTGGGCTCTGGGTTTCGTCTGGTCCCGTCTTTGTGTTTCCTCCCTGTTAGTTTGGCTGAATCCCAGTGTTCCCCCCTCAGGACTCAAACCCTGAACCCTCAGAGACTAACTTGACATGAGCTGGTAAATGACTGAGTGTGAGAGGCAGCAAGGGCTGGGAATAGTATAAACAGGAATATTACATTACTGTGGCGAGTTTTTAATTCAATGCTGTTTACTTTCTCTACGTCAAAGGTGCTTGAGAGAGTGGAGATAATTTTTGAACAATGAATTCACTCTGTATTGTGTCATTGTGCAAACATTTTATTAATGAATGTATAGGAGAAAGAACTACGCAAATTCTTGCTACGGTTCAGCCCCAGAGCTGACCACTCTTATTTTATTTGATGTAATGTCAAGGAGATCTTGCCTCAACCTCGACTAAGTTGTGTCAGTTCCCTAAACTTCACCAAACCTTCCCAATGAGTGTGCCGCACCAGAGAATGTATCCTGGTTCTTTTAAAGCAGGTTATTTCTGTTGAGCATTAGCATTTTCTTCACTGAAGATGGAGCACTTTGTTTTTTTGTTTTTTTTGGGTCAGCTGCATCAAACACACCTTTAGAAAAACGGATGACAACGTTGGAGTCTATTTATAGAGCCGGTTTGCCGCCTACCTGCTCGATGTAGTTGACGAGCGAGTTGCGGTTCTGCTCCCAGTAGAGCTTCAGCGAGTCCTCGTTGGGGAACTTGTCACAGCTGAGCTCCAGAGTGATCTCGAAGCAGTTGCTGCTGAGGTAGTTGAAATCCTGCATTCCTGTGACGGGGCACAAGATGGAGGAGGAGAAATGAATTTAATGAGTGGAAGTGATGGGAACACTGGTGTTGTAGGGATGACAGTAGAGAATGTACATTGTAGGGATGAATGATGTGTAAAAACAATCATATTGAAGAAGAACCAATTGAATGTTGATGCAGATCAGGATGTGGAACATTGCAAAATAGGGGGTTTTTCAACATTCTTACCAAATTCCCAGGAAATGATTCATGGACCATGATGAAGAAAATCCAGCACATTGAGGAGACTGATATCTGAGTGCGTGATTTTGGTGCAGCCTCTACTGAGGAGCATCCTAGTTTTTAGTTCTTTTTATTTTATTGTGTATTTATATAGCATCGGTTTAACTCATATAGCAGCTTTCAAACTATTGAAATGCAATTCAAAGTGCTTTACAAGTTAAAAAAAACGTTTAGATTTAGAGACTAATGGAAACCAAAGCAATCAATAATAGAGAAGACAACAATAAAAGAAATTTAAGGTAATAAAAGATATATAATTGACACTAAATTGTCAATAAAGCTAAATAGAACAAGATAAATAATAAAGAAAAATCTATATAAAAACATACAATTATAAAACACTACATAAAAGTCAGGAAAGCAGTGTAGAGTTATAAATGGGTTTGATTGGGAATGGTTTTTGTTCCTTACCTCCTGGCACACTGTACCAGGCCCCTCCATTGGTGATGCCATCTTTGAAGCTGGTGTCGTCGTCGGTCTTGCGGCACGGGGCTCGGTGCTGGTCGGACATCACCGGGTTGTATATGGAGTAGGCTCTGGCTAGAGACTTGAACATCACATCATCTGGACTGGCGCTGTACTCGTGAGTGGATCCTTACAGGACGAACGAGGAGGAAGGGAACAAACCATGTTCAGACAGTGGCTGCGATAAAGTATTAACTGAACACCTGCAGCTGCTGCACATTAAACCTGTGCTTACGCAAACACATGTTTTATTTACTTTGAGTAATGATGCACAGGAAGCAGCGGCAGGGGGAAAAAACCCATCTGATTTGAATTAGAGTTACGACACTCTGAAGAAAAATGGATAAATCGTTTTTGTTGTTTCAGTTATAGGTCATTTTTCTCTCTCTCATTAAAACGGTGGAAACATTCTCATAAAGCGGAAAGGAACAGTTTCTACACGACTGAACAAACCAAACACAGAAACAAGGTGTTTGTGTGAAGGTGTGTGTGTGTGTGTGTGTGTGTGTGTGTGTGTGTGTGTGTGTGTGTGTGTCTGTGTGTGTGTCCATGTACCAGTGCGGGTCTCATCGTATGGGTAGTTGGCCACCACGTCTCCTCCGTGCAGGTTAGCCGACAGGACAAAAGGAATATCCATGATCCAGTGGATCACTGCCTTGGACTCTGGAGCCAGCTGCAAACACAACACATGCATTATGAATATGTAAAAAAAACACATGTAAGCAAGTCAAAGGTATTTCTGCATCTACAACTACAACTGAAAATTCTAATAATGGTGATTTTCTATATTTTGTATCCATAGTTACCAGGAACTACACGTTAATGAGCTCCACATATGTAATGATTGACATGTTCCTTCACTAATCAATATTTATATCAGACCTACAATAACTGATTAATGGGATTCATAGACAAAAAGAATAAATATCAGCCTTTTGCTTAAGTCATTTAAACAGTTGTTATCTGGGATATGTCTGAGGCTCGTCTCTATTATTATTAATAAACGTTTATTGGTATTATTATTATTAAACTATATTATGGTATTTTTGGTCAATTTAATCTATTAAATTTAAGTTTATTGATTTTTAATTGTAAATAGTGATTGTTTTCTAATAAATTCTGTATGTATGAGCTTTTATAGAAAAACTGTGTATTCACTTCATATGAGAATATATTTACAATTGAATTGTACCTTGCTATTGCTTTAATGGAGCATATTTTCCTTGTAGAAACATTTTATTGTATTTGTATCTTGCTGCCATGTTGCAGTAAGGGGTTTCTGAATAAAATGTTTTAAAAATGAAAATCCCTTTTAAATTATTATTATTATTAGTCATCTGTTTTATGCACCTTGGTGTTTTCGTCCACAGCCTTCTTCATGTTCTGCAGCAGGTGGTTGTTGGCTCCGCCCTCCCTCTCGTTGACGTAAATGATGCGGTCCAGATCGGGGAAGTTCCGGTTCAGATCCACGCCCTGGGCGTTGCTGCGGCCCACGAACCAGTCCTTGATCTCTCCGGGCTGAGCAGGAAACAGCAGAGGACAGTCAGATCGTGCCGGATATGAATAATTACTATTCTTAAACGCAGTGTATGTGTAATTTAAAACCAGGAGCTGCAATTACTCGCTGTTTTAGTCATTGTTTGTTGTCTTATAATCTAAATTGGATCCTGTTTGTCTGTATTCACCATGTCATGCTGTGTCATCACCTGTGACGCGGCCTTCTCGAAGCCGTCGGGGTTCATGGAGGGCATGAGGTGGATCCGGGTGTTGTGGACGAGGTCGATGATGGTCTCGTTGCCCTGCTGGTACTGGTTGCACAGGTACTGAGCCAGGTAGATGAGCAGCTCTCGGCCCACTGCCTCGTTGCCGTGCATGTTGGCGATGTACTTGAACTCGGGCTCACCTGCAGGGAACAAGGAGACACTTGCTGTGTTACCGCGTCACACAAGGAGCCGTAATTGGACATTATGTATTCAACCTCCATCTGTGCAACATCCCTGTGATGTCATTCCCTTTGTAACAAAAGGTGGTTTTCATCAGTAGTCATGGAAACATCTCCTCTGGACAAAGAGAACATCACTGATAACGCTATCTGATTTGTAATGGACGTTACCCTGGACGCGCGCACACACACACACACACACACACACACACACACACACACACACACACACACACACACACACACACACACACACACACACACACACACACACACACACACACACACACACACACACACACACACACACACACACACACACACACACACACACACACACACACACACACACACACACACCTCAGCAGTGACAAACACACTGAGTCATCACATGAGGGATTAAACTGAATTGAACACTGCGGCCCACGACTCCATTTGGACAATAATGAGTGCGAGAGACGGTGGATTATTGGGAGACACTGTCACAGACTGTTGTCCCCGACTCGTGTTGGAGTGACAGGTCCAAGATCAGAGTCGACTTCATCACTGAGAGTTTAACTCCAGGACATTCTGCGACAACATTAGGGATCCTCAGGGACTGTGGCAGCCTATAAATCCAGCGTTTGGCTTGTAGAGTAGTTTATCAGTCACTCTCTCAGCCTCTAAGTCTGTCAGGTCCTCACAAAAACAAGCCGCCAACAGAAACCATGCTTTCACAAAGGGCTGGGTCATAAGACATTATCAATAATTGTCACGATATCATTTTCATCAATAGATATAACGTAAGGTCCAATATATATATTGATATAATGCTTATACATAGAGTTAGTACAGTGATGAGGTAAAATATATTAATTCTCCGCTCATAAGGAATTAAAACCACAAACTTAACTCAGCAGCAGAAATCAAATCAGTCTTTAAACCTTAAATAATGTGACATTTATCATAATTATCAATATCGACTGAAACAAAATGTATGTTTTGATTATGTAATGTAATGTAATGATTATATCCCCCACCCCTACTTTCACATGTAAATTAAGTTCAGAGAAGACTTTGTTTATAATTTACCAATAAAAACTCACATGCGTGTGATTAAGAGATTAACAGAGAGTAGGACATGGAAATGTACAATGTTCGTCTATTACTTAATCATGTCTTTCAGTGCATGAGCCACTTTTTATAATAGAAAATATTGATTTTTGGTGAGTCTGGCTCTGTTACTAATGGTTGTGGTGTTGCCCATCACTAATGTACACCCACCCAAGGAGGTGGTTTCCGCCCCTGTCTGTTTGCTGGCCTGTCTACTGATTGGTGAAAGGATGTGGGTTCGGGAAAAATCCATTAAATATTTGGTGCAAGTTTGGAACTTTTTTCCCCTTTCTTTAACATTGTGAGATAAGGTGTTAAAAGTCAACACTTTCACAGATTTGTCAAGGAATGATTCATGGATCTTGAAAAATCTGGTATATTCAGAGGACTGATATCTATGAGTCAGAGTTAGTTGATCAATTTAAGGGACTGTTGGACCTTCAATGGACAATTTAATACGAAAGTACTCTCAACGATTTGTGGACAAACCTTTGTTGCCCATGTCAGTGAAGGGAAATAATTACTCTCCATTTCCTTCATCCTGTAAATTAACGTTATATATCACAGATCTATTTATATCAGTATGTTTCACCGAGCTGTGTTTTAATGACTGAGGCTCCCACCATCTGTGTCATATACTAATTAGCCTCGCTTCTCCACTGTTCCCTCGAAAACAGCACACGATGAAGACAAGTGATAATAAGGAGCCGTATAAAGTCTCTACAAAGAGCCCGTTCTTTTGAATAACTACAAACCGGAGATTAGTGGCTTTGTGGCTGCACGACAACTAAGAACGTCTCTCGGCACGGAGGGGAAAAAAAGCTCTTTTGTTCAGAACAGTGTCGAGTTATGAAATGTAGATCAAGAGAGTGTTTTGAACTCTACTCTGATTTAACTATTTTAAAGGCCTCCTTTTTACATTTTTAACTTGATTAAAACCAGTTTGTTATGTTAATGTCCTGTAGAGTTCACATTTGCATCTTCTTTTAATCAATTTCTGCAGATTTTTGAGTTTTTGATGTATCCGTAAAAAGTCCAGTTGTTTCATGAGTGAGTAACACACACACACGCACACACACACGCACACACTGACCAGCCCACACCTGGCAGTCAGGTTATTTTTAAATGCTCAAATCTGGTTCCTCTAATGATTTCAAGACTACAATTAACTCTTTCCGTCTTGACATTAGCGAATGGATTTTACAGGCTTCAGAGGCCTGACAGAGCTGTCAAACACACACACACACACACACACACACACACACACACACACACACACACACACACACACACACACACACACACACACACACACACACACACACACACACACACACACACACACACACACACACACACACACACACACACACACACACACACACACACACACACACACACACACACACACACACACACATTGAAGCTGGACTAGGCCAAAACGAGTAACAATGATTCAAGCTGTTACCCAGATGCTCAGCATCTAGAGACTTCTCGTTCTCCCTGATGAAATGTTTCTGTGCTGTTGAGGCTCATGTTCTTGTGGGACAGGAAACACAGCTGTACATGTTTCATACATGTAGAACAGTTGACAGACATAGAAACGATTATAGTGTATGGGCCAATGCGTGTAGGTATTGACCATGTGTTTGGGTGGGTTTTGGGGGAATGTGTATAAGAAGAGCAGCCGAGGAGAGAACTGATGATAATTCTCAATCATAATCAACAGTTCAATTTCAACTAATATCATGAATTATTATTTTTGCTAAGTCAGGTTTATGAAGCAATTCTTTTTACACACACACACACACACACACACACACACACACACACACACACACACACACACACACACACACACACACACACACACACACACACACACACACACACACACACACACACACACACACACACACACACACACACACACACACACACACACACACACACACACACACACACACATTATTGAGCAGACAACGTATTTTACGAAAAGGCGACTGTGATGTGTCACTGCAGAGCTGAAACAATCATGAACAATCATCTCAGCTGTCAATCATGACGTTTCAACCGGTTTTAAAGCAACAAATAACTAATTGAAACCAAATTTTCCGGAAAAATTAATACTTGAACAAACATCAGAGTGATAAGAACAACCTAAAATGACAGAAACCCTCTTTGAGAAAAATGTATCTGACGTGTACTTAGTTTGGTCCAGTGCACCTTCACTAACATGGAGGAGGAAGGGGTTTATGACCTGTAGTGCCGCCAGCCACTAGGGGGCGATTGAGACAGTTTGGCTTTACTTTAGAGGAGGCGTCATGTCGTCCATCTTTATAAACCATCTATGGTGGAAAAGGACTGTATGTAGACACCTTTTGTATCTTTAATATCTCTGAGCGGTGGAGATCGTCTGAATGTGTGTGAGATTGTGTGTGTGAGATCGTCTGTGTGTGCGTGAGATCGTCTGTGTGTGTGAGATTGTGTGCGTGACACCGTCTGAGTGTGTGTGACAGGCTGATGAAGCTCCTCCCTTTAACACCAGCTGATGTCTTCCCTCCACAGGTCAATAAAACACGTCTGACGTCGGCTAAACTCACTGCATCATCCTCCACTTTGTCTGGAATTATCAAACCCGTGTGACGTGCGATCAATACGGTCTCCGGGGCGACCGCGCAATAATGACTGCAGCTGCGACGTCATCGGGGAAGCACCACATTATAGGGCTCTCTGTCGTCATGGCAACCCTGACAGCAGCAGGTGCTCGGGGAGACGAATCCTCCGGGAAGCTGAGTAAACACACTCTCACTCTGTGTGTAACTAGTTAAGCTCTAAAGGACTCCCAGCTTCGTGGTCTGACATTACACCGACACGGCAACAAAACGGGACAAATAAAAACATTTCAAAATGCTAATGACACCTACAGGTGATGTTCGGGATCATACAACTGCTGACACATGTATTATATGGAGCCCAAATGTAATTAAATAATTGAATCTAACCTTTAATAGAGTATGTGTGGAATTTTCTTTCATTGCCATGACCATTGACTGATATTTTTATGATTCCTTTTAATGAGTGGGTCTGATGACAGAAGTTCCTGTGATTTTATGCCCTAGAAGTCAAATCAGGTCAATTTTATATTCATACCACATAATAGCAGTTCAAAATGCTTAACATCATCTTAAAGGCAAATTATCAACATCATAGATTAATCTAATAATGTATAAAGGAATAAATAGTTAAAATTGGCTGCTGAACTGCACCCACTATTATGATAGTGTTTACTTTAAAGGCTCTAAAAATAGATTTTCTCAATCAGCTCTTTTCTCTGAATGCCGCAATCCTAAATGAATACACCAATTTCTACTTAAGTTCAAACAATTTACGTCTTTTCACATCAGTGTGATTCGTGTTCTTTTTCTCAAAATCATTTGCCAAAATCATTTATCGCACCGTCACACAGTGGAAAATGGCCACGGTGATGTAATTAAATGTTTCCTTGTGTCCATTATCTCTTGTGAGCGATCTGTCACTTGACTAATGAAATAATAGATTGATATTTCCAGCTCTGATATTAACTGAGAAGTCCATTCGATGACCTGGCGCACGAGACAGTACAATTCTTAGTTTTACCCGATAAAAAAACAACTGTCAAAGCCTTGTGGGCAGATGTAGTCATACTGATTGTGAACACTGCAGTTACAGAAGCTGATGACAAAAGAAAGGACAGAAAATCAGATAAACATGTTTCAGCTTTTTCAGAAAAACGAATGAAAATGTGCACAAAACAGAAGCCATTGTACAAGAGGCTATGAACGTAAGTGGGACTTCTGCTGTCGACACACCACAGGACACGAAGAGACGTCTCCCAGCGTGTTGAGATGCAGAAGGTAACGGAGGATGCATGCGGCGTGTGATGTATAATAAATGACTTCTGGCTGATGCCTCTGCCTTTCTCTCATCCTCTTTCCGTCTCTCTGACTCTCCCTCGTTCCCTCTACATTCTTTCCCCCACCTCTCTCTCATCACCCTCACGCTACCAAAGATTTCCCCGTTTTTTCAATCATCATTCCTTTCTTTTTTGTTTCTCCTCGTCTTTCAGCTCCTGCTTCCTCCTGCAGAATGGAATTCTCACAGGGGAAACTATCCCTCCACCGGGGTTTACAATCTATTCTCCTCTTTTTTCTACCTTCTATTAGGAACATGTTTCATTTTAAAGCCACTGTATATTCGATGTACCATATGTCTTCTAAAATGTCATGACCGGTGGCTGCTGTTCACTCTAACCGGGCATCTGTGTGCGTGCTCACTGGGGATTACATACTTCCTCTGTCGTCTGATAAAACAGTTCAGTGTGGAGTCGTATGACCACATGACATAGTCTGCACCATATTGGATGGAGCAGTGCCTCATATACCGTCAGACAAAGTCAAACCCGTTACTAGAGGTAGGGTTTCTCCTCCTATTAGGAGTCCTGTAACTAGTTCCAGACACGAGAGTCACAATAGTTTAGCCAGAGCTCTTTTCACAGAGAAAAACCCTTTTCTTTAGCTCCTGGTCACTCAAATATGATCCAGCTGTGAGATGCAAACACCTCGTTCAAACGGAGGAACATGTCACCTATGGTGGAGGATGTTTTCACGTCTTTTTCTTTAGTCGAAAGCTAAATTAAGTAACATTCATGTGACGGCTATTATCATCAAAATGCAGCCTGAATAAACACTCCAACATGTCAGCGATATATTATTGCATATATACAACATTATTGAATAATGTGTAGTAATAATGTGTAAGAAGCATTTAAATCTTATATGAAATGGGAAGATAGGTTTAATTACATACTGCTGTTTGGTTATAATTAGCTTAATATGTGTTTTGTACGGTGGCCAAGAGAGAGAGCCCAACGCACTGCAAATTAAGAACACATGTAAATGAAGAAAACAACTTCAATTTGATGACACATGTGCTGCAAAAAGTCACAACACACGCAAATACAGAAACGTGCATCAAATAGCAACAAAACGGAAATGTTTCCAGGGGACCCAAACGTTTCCCAGGGGACCCCCTGAAGTTATTGACATCTGCTACAACTAGATGGGGTCTATAAGGCGGGGAGTAATAAGAAGCCGAGTCATAAAAACAGGTCATGCCTCGTTCTTGTTGTCCACTTGGGATAAATCTGTGGCAAAATGGCTGCAAAGTCTCCACTGGAAGTTGCGTCAAAATAAAATATTAACACAAATAGGATGACTTTAACTCATTTAAACAACGCTGTGTACGGCTTCACGTGTCAACAAACCACACACAACAAAAGCAGCTAATTTGGGCTAATTTAAGTAATGGATCACAGGGTTAAACCATCACGGAATAATGTGAAACCATTTCCATGTTGTCATGTCAGGAATATCTCCTTTTCTTTACATTCTGCTAACATTTGTGTAAAGTCCAATATCTACTCTCCTTTCAGCTCTGTTTGGATCTGAATCTTCCATTTTTCTCACATACAAGTCACTAACTTTGTCTCTTGCTTATTTCTGCTACAACCAACGAGCTTTTTTACGATGAAAGTTTGCCGGCTGCATTATTCCCTCCTGCATTATTTGAGGAAATGCCCTCGGTTACTTTGCAGCAGTCGTCCTGCACTGTGAATTAATATGTGACCAGTGTGTTTACACTCTTGGCTATAGGCGTTTCCTGTGCCGCAGCGTACGACAGATGGCTGCTTACTGACAGATGCACGAGCTCAAGACCATGGTCCTCCGGAGCCAGCCGGCCGACCAGCCAACCACGAGCGGCCAGTCAGCTCAGTGCACTAAGCCGATCTGTTGCCCCGGCAACCGCTATTTTGGCTCCACCTTAGAGTTTCAACACATTTGCAGGGTCAGATCAAATATTAGGACGGGCACCTCAAAGGGAAGCTTGGAGATGTCTCGGGCAGATTTTTATTCCTCCTGTCTAACACACGCTCATCCATCATTTCTACTCCTTGCACTTAGAAGCATCACCTCTTCATAGCTTCCCTCGCCTTCGCCCTGTCATTCTCCAGATCTCCTCTCTCTGTTGCCTTCTCGGTTTCATCCCCCTCCTCCTCCTCCTCCTCCTCGCCGTGGATGTTGTGCTCAGCAGAGATGAAGGGAGACGCGGGGAGGGAGGAGGGGGAGGAGGGGTGCTACCCCTGTTGGTGAAGCAGCGGCCTGGAAACTCATCTGGTAGTAATAAGGGCCGCTTCACATCGCTACCGTGACTCATGCCTGCGCACGCCCACCACACTATTACAGGCTTATTTAGTACGTACGCACGGTCATTAGGGCCTGGGACCATTTGAGCTGCAAAACATACAAAACCTGTGGCGCACGGTCGAGACCACACATAAACACACCCAGAGAAGAAAATACACCTTAACGAGATTTAGAGTTGTGATCCCACAAACTACATTGTAAACTACACTAATTAGAGGTGTAAGTTTCCTCCTTGTTTTGAGGCCTCGGGATTTGCTGTGCTGAAATGAATCACTTCCTGCAGCGACTTGGACACGAATCAATGACCCGCTCCTGGACGCTCCTTCATCTGAAAGGTTACATGTCCTGCAGGTCAATCCATTTACTGTTCCTCTCACTATCAGGAGTCTGGGTCGTGCTCCGATTCTTTATTGGTTTTCAGATGGGTTGAGGCATTATGATGAAGTCGTGGCTCAAAACCTGGACAGCTGGTTCTGGTTTGTTGACATTTTAATATATTAATACACAACACATATAAGACTTTGTGAGAGATTGGACGGTGAAGCTCTGGACTTATTCTCATCCCTGTCCGTGGTGTTTTATCACAGTCTGCTGTTACCACGTTAGGGTGAGGTATTGAATATCAGATAGTGAGAAGCAGACACGGCTGAGAGGAAAGATTCAAAAGAAAATCCAACCATAAAACACAAAGGAGAAGAGGTGAAGGTCCTATCCTTCATGGGTCCAGATGCTTCTCTTCTAAAAATGTATATTGCCTTTTTTCTTACGTCTCCAGCTGTTCTGACCTTTTTCAATATATTTCAAAGACGTCCCTCTCCTAAAGCAAATGTTGTTTGTGCTTATAAAGTGTGAATTTATTAAAAAAAGAAGGTTCTGCATCTAAGAAAAACAGAAGTGGTGGTTTACCCACACATTTGCATTCACTGTCCCTCAAACTAAAAGGCCTCACATTTTCTGCTCCTTCTCCCCTGGGGTTTGTTCCAGTCTGCAGTCCAGTCCTGTCAGTGTGATGGAGACAGGGACAGACCCCATCCCCATTTCAATCCCAAACTGGGATAAATGAAGTGCATCCATCTATAAACATACAGCTGACCAACACCTAGAGGTTCATTTAATATTCATCCCTCCATGTGTATCCCTCTGCTCACGTTGCAGCCCAACACTGCGGATGCATCTGCTTCTGCTTGTAAATGATCTTTAATTTGAAATTAAAAAAGAAACCCTGCACCCACTGAGCTGTGCCATGACGATGCCACCGCCTTCGGGCTGTTTTCGCACTTCGAGATTCGAGATAAGCACGTAGAGATTCTTATCAACCAGCAAAATGGCGGCTTTGCGTGGCTGATCTCTCACAATCTATCATCTCGTACTGCTCTGGAGAAATGCAGCAGGCCCCCCTGCATGCGCTCAGCGGGGTTTTTTTGTTTTACGCACGGCACGACACACCTGCGCTCCTCCTCCGGTCATCCGAGCGTCCCCACTCCGGTTTCCCTTATTATAACCCTTAGAATAAAAAGCATCACCACCCAGGCTGCTATGCGCCAAAGGTGCGTGATGTGTTTTTTGTTATCACGGCGTGTGGTGATGGAGAGGAAAACCAGTGGGGATGGGATGGGGAGGGGGGGGTGCACGCACAACCGCCGCATTATGGAGCGGACTTTTTAATGTGTGCGTAAAAAACTGACCAGCTTCGTGCGTCCCGGGGTTGTCGGACATCTCCAGCACCAGCAGCTCTCGGCCCTCGAAGCTCTCCCCGATGGTGTAGATGCGGGTGATGGTGGGACACTGCAGCCACACCGACACCAGCGCCTTCCGCAGCTCCTCGTAGCGGTGGTACTCGAAGGAGATCTCACCGTCGGTACCGGCCAGGGCGACCGTCGCGAGCCCGAGGAAAACCACCGACAGGAACAGTTTCATGTTGACTCTTTTTCTCTCCGAAGCCCTGAGTGTGAGTGTGTGTGTGTGTCTGCCTGCGGCTCGGTCCCAAGCCTTATCTGTGCTGCAGCTTCAGGCTTTAAATATCTCTCCTTCTGCTCCCTCTCTCCTCTCTCCTCCTCCTGTGTGATGCGCTGCTCCACCTGAGCCCGAGCTCCCAGTCACCCTCCACCGGGAAGTCAGGGAGAGGGAGGACACACATCCGGCCGGGGTTTTCAAAGTTGAGCGAGCGAGTAGATCTTTATTTATAGAGAAGATTTCATTCCAGGTGGACAGAAAAGAATATGAGGATTGGGTTAAAAATAAAAACGAATTAAAAACAATTAAAATAAGTTTTAATAAAAGATCAAATACAATTGAGACCAGTCAACCAGACGAGTGAAAGGCAAAGCTAAAGAGGAGAGTTTCTAGTTTAGATTTAAAAGATGTTAGTGTTTGAACGCACACAAATAAATACATTAACTGCAACAAGCTGTTTATTTCATATTTCTAAAGTCAAGGACAATAAGTTGACAATAAGATATATAATTGGAAAGACCATTATAGAATAATAAAACTGACTAAACTGCAGATAAAATACACTGAATAACCTTCATATACGATAATCACATAAAATGTTGTTTCATTCTGCTTGTTTTCACATAAATATATTTTTTGGGATGTGTGTTTTAGTTCATTCAAGCTCTTTTAAGCCACTTTCATGAAAAAAATCATTAAATTAAATTAAATGAAAACGACCTGCAATAAACTCTGTCATCATGACAAGAATCAAACGTCTGGGGCTATTCTACAGTTTGTGTTTTTCATATGATTAATTAATATAGTGTGTCTTATTTGGTAGAGTCTTTCAATTTTCTCAATTTAAAGCTCTGAGCACCAAAATAAATCCAGCTAATGAGACGTAGGCTCTTGTTGTGAGGCCACTTCCTGTTCGGTGTGGGCTGCTGCTGGTTGGCTTGATGCTGCTGTGTGCTGGATGGGGCTGTAGGGGTGTGACCACAGTGCAGCAGAGACACAGGGAACTTTGACCCTGTGAAATCCTCCACATCCTGATCAGCCCAGACTTGTGAGATCAGCCAAACCACAGAAACTCACCGAGAGGATTGAAAGATGATGAAGATGAACAATATCTCCTTAAAACGATGGAACAGATGTCATGTCTGATCACATACAGACAAATAAAACTGCTCAACACAACCAAACACAACCTGTTCAATGTAGTTCAAAGGTTTTATTGTAATGTGACAGAAACACCAAAACAAAACATGCTCAAGATTTATTTTTGTAAAAATTAAAACAACATTTTAGTATTGTTACAGTCTTAAACAAAATAGGCTTGATTATCCTGGAAGCTCCACACGGACAAATCACCCCCTTTTTTAATTTTTATGTTTTTCTTCATCTTTTTCTTAAGAAACACTTCTGACTCGGTCCAGGCGTCAGCACTGAGTTTAGTCAGTTCCTGTTAAACTGAAGCTTTAAAGAGTTCAAAACTGTGTCATCGTGACTCAGTTCAACTCCCAGAGGAAGCGCTTAAAGTGCTGAAACATTCAGAGGTACACAGAGCGAGGTCGTGCTCAACGACAAAGCAACAAATCAAAAATGAGGATGTTGATGGTTTTTATTCAGCGAGCAGCACACAACAACACACAGAGAGGCACAGAGGGTGGACTGAAGACTACAGGCAGTCTGATTCAGAATCTAAATAACAGCAGAGATGTGTGAGTGTGTGTTTGATTGTGCACTGACACAATGTGTGTGTGTGCTCACTGTGACACTCACTCCCTCCTCCCGACACACGAGGTGTGTGAACAGAGGTGTGAGCGGTTTACTCCTCCTTCTTGAGTCCCTGTTTCACCAGGTGTTTGTTGTACTGGTTGTCCGTGTTCAGCACCTTGTCCCACCACGTGAAGGTGGAGGCGTAGTTCCCCACGAAGTTCATGTGGTGGAAGTCGTGGAAACGGGTGCCAGCGTAGAAGGGGATGAGGTGAAGAGGGTTCAGGGGGATGTCATAGCCGCTGAGAGAAAAAGACGGGAAGTACAGGGTAAGTCACCTTTTCAATTAAAAATAATATGAAAAACAAAAGCTAAAATTACTAGTTTTTAGACATTTTCCAACAAGACAAAAGTTTGTTTAGATGAGATGTGAAAAATAATCAGAAATGTTATTTTTGAAATGACAATTTTGATGATATTCATGAAATTCAGCACCAGTTGCTTACTTAACATGTTAATGTTATTAATAATATTTCATACATCAGTGATCAAATATAAAAGCACAGAAAGACAAGTGGTTTAAGAATAGATAAATCCAAAATAATGTTTTAAATATACACATACTCAAATATCAAGAATCTGATATTATTATACAAACAGAATCTGTGAACTTGGCCCATGTCTTGTATTATTTTATGAAATGTTCATATTTAATCTTTAAACAAATTTAAATCTCCAATACACATTTGTGTTTTATTTATCAAAAAATACACTTAAATATAATAACAATTGTAAAATGCCCACATTATGATAAAGGGGCTCAATGTCCACTGATGGTACAACATGATAGTAACATCTGGTGTTCTCTGGGGCCCTCTAGTGGTTGATATCACAAGCTACTGACAAGAGCTAACATCAGAACAAATGTAGCTGCTGCTCTATGGAACCTACCTGTGGACGTCGATGGTCTCCAGCAGGCGGAAAGACACCCAGGCCCAGAGGAAGAACACGTGGTTACAGAAGAGCATGATGCCGATGAAGAAACCAGCTCCCAGGATGAGGGTCTCAGCTGGATGGGCGTATTCGGCCTGCATGCCGAACGGAGCCTGGACGACAGAGGAGAGACGGTTATGTACCATGATGTGTTCGTACTCACTGGGTGAAGCCGCAGCATGTTTAATAACTAACTGTACGGTTGAGAGTCAAACCAGAAAGGGGGGTGTTTCTGTGTATTCATCTTATCACTTGTGCATTCCACTCACAGTGAACTCATGGTGGACTTTGTGGATGTACTTGTAGACCCTGCGGTGATGCAGCATGCGATGGAGGAAGTAGTGCCAGGTGTCTTCGACCACAGCGCAACCGAAGCACTGAAGCAGGACGTACGGCCTGGAGACAGAGGGAGGGACGGAAAAAACTCACTGAAATATTCTGACCAGCAAAACAAAGAAACACCATAAAACGATTAGTTCAGTTCAAAAATGTTTTTCACATCCTGCCCGTTATATCAATTTATTAAGTCTTTCACTTTTATTCTCCAAGATTTTCTTTAGTTGTTCCTGGTTTTTATGTTTTAAATTGTTCTTGCTCTTTTTATACACAGTATTATATATTTTTATTTGCTTATATATATAATTAAACACTGACCAGCGTGGCATGGAGTCCCAGTCGTACGGGATGTTGAAGTATTCAGTGAAGTAGTACGTCCCACAGATCAGTGGCAGCTGGATGCAGAAATGGTTGAACAGCAGCATCTTGAAACATCTCCACTGTTTCTCCCAGGTCTCTGGTTTGTCCTGCACACACAGTGGAGAGGCTCATTTAGACCAACCTCACACTGAGGAAATAAAATGACCTCCAACAACCACAAACAACACACACGAACCTGCTGGATCTTGTATCTCTGCATGAAGGGCAGGAACTGGAAGATGAAACCAGGCAGACAGAAGAAGAAGTAGATGAACTCGTGGACTATGAGCGACCCCCAGGTGGCAATCTGAAACTTGGTGTAGTTGTCCATCATGTAGCCCCACGCGTGTTCCAGGGACGGCTGGAAGGGGTTCTCGGGTAGCACTGCGTCGACATACTCCACTGCAAGGTAGGCAGAGCTCAAGATGTCTGCCGAGCCGTTCACCATCATGATGGACAAAGGAAGGTGGCTGCAGGTCTGGAGAGAAGACTGGAGAACAGGAACACATATGTTACATACATGGAATGAAACTGTGGTTTTCTCTATAAACACTCACAAAAACAATGTCAAGAAAAGACCATCTACAACGAGCTTTATATCTTTATCATATTAAGGCTAAAACAGGAGAAAACTTTGAAACACTGTACAATATGTACAACAGTACAAAATGAGGGAATTAAGATAAAATAATCTTAAATTAAAATAATCTGAATGGACACATTTGCTAATCAAATCATTTAAAATAATTATAATAACAATACATCAAATAAACATCAACATAAATTAATCTTCACTTCACCAGAAGAAAGAAATAAGTCATTTAATATTTGGGCTTTTAACGCATGTCAGGGATAATCTTCTGAAATACATAAATGATCTAAAAATGGAACCACTGCAATTCAATTCAGATGAATATAACTCATTTTGAGGTCACAGTTCTAACATGTGTGCTAATCTAGAGGTAGGCGATAAAATAACTATCAATAATTATTGCAGCGACAAAATATATATCGATAAAATGCTTTTACATTGTGCAAACGCAGTGAGGAGGTACAACACATGATCTACCTCAGGTGACTATATCTTGAAACTTAAAAGAAATAATAAAGAGACGTGTGTCGCAATAATCATGAAAATCGACGGATGTGGATTTTCTTTTATCGCTCGGCCCTGAAATGATTCACGCAGAACCATATCTGTCCATCTTTATCTATTTGTGTCACATTAGAGCTTGTTACCAGATCTCAACATCAGTATTTACACTTTATCTTAATATTTTGTCACCATTAATTTCAACCTGCTTCAATTTCCTACAACAAAATATTGCCTAAAATCTCCAACACACTATTAATAAACCACATTTCATTCACAAGCATGTAAAATAACACTAATAACAGTCTATTGTTGTAACTACTTTAACATTTCACTGCAACCTGGTGATAAAACAGTTTGTTCTAGTCTCAGACAACAGACTTCCGCACATAAAAACATCCCATAATCTCTCTGTCTCAGCCGTGTTACATTTAAATAATTAACAATAGTCCCTGCGTCACTCCTTCGTGCACCACATTTGTTTAATTGAGTGTTTATTAATTAAAACCCCATCGCGTCTCCTCTCAGGACTGGAGATCGTTTACACACAACTACACACCAGCGCGCTGCCTCCATTACGGCTCGACAACAAGTTAGCTTCAGCCTTCACGTTAGCCGTTAGTGAATTAAAGAATAAGACATGATTAAATCCCTCTAAGTCATTAAACTGCGTCTGAGGACGTTGTTGATCTCTCACCTTCCCGAGGAACCGTCCCGTTCACCTGAGACAGAGGCGGAAGACCCGGGGTAATGTACACGGAGATCCAACGCCGTGATTGGCCGAGCGGAGAGGAGACTGACGTCGCGGGGGCCGAGCCGCCCTCCCTGATTGGCCCGCGGTGTGGAGCGATGATAGTGAGACTGCAGGTCGCCCCAGCAACAGCCAATCAGCGGGCGAGCTCCGCTTTCATAACCTCCGCGGTTGTTACATGGAGCGAAGGAGATGAGGTGGTTCCACAACTTTGACTCATGTGTCTTTACTTAACTGTCAACCTCCTTTAAATACACTTAACTTATCACACTGTTCTGTACGAGCACCAGAGGGTTTCTCTCCATGTAAAGAAGATAGAAAGTGAACACATCACAGTGTGTTATAACTTTTTATACACATTATATCTCAGACTTTGTAATGTGTGAAATTCAGTCTTGATAAGGGCTGAAAGTAATTTGGAATTTGGCAATAATAGCATGTTTTTGTGTAGTTTTTTTTACTGTACATCATACTACAACTGCTGCTATCTTTAACTGCTATTTACTACATACTGTGGATGTACATTACATTACTTCCCATGTAGTATTTCTGCACTCTCACACATCCTATCCACATGTCCCTTATGTATTGCAGAAAAAAGCTCCAGTTATCCCCATAATGCCAACTTTTGCACACTTGTAACCAAGGACATGATTTATGCAGAAGTTAAATAACACAGCCTGTTTGACATTATAATAAATGAGTTATGGTAAAACTATTAAAATATCACACACACAGGTTCCATTTCAATGTTTTACTGATTTGGCAAAGTTTTAAAAACAGATTATATCATTTCACAGCTTTAAATACAAGAAGCATATTTATTAATGATAATATAAAACAAGTAATGAAACGTTTTCAAAGTCATTAGCCTACATGACATTCCTCAATACACTGACAAGAAACAGCGATACCAGTTACTATTATAGCAAGTTTTCAATAGTAGGAGGAAGAAGGAAGAGAAAGAGACTGAAGAGAAAAAAAATCAAGAGTAGGTTTGGTCACTTTCCAGAAAGAGAGAACAGATCAGTAGAGTAATCAAGAGAGACGGAACAGAAAAAACACTGAAATTGGCACATTCATAGTACGTCAGGGTGTGCAGTAGTTTATAGGGTTGCTACACCGAAAGGAGAAGAGGGTACTGTCGAAGGATACGAGGTTCAGAGACGGGGACCATGCAGTGAGTTCAGGCTGTCGTTGTCGTCAGTGGTTAGAACCACGGTAAAGACGGCTGCCAGGTGACGGCAAAGCACTCGTACATCCAACTGTGTGTCAGCTTCTCCCTCTGTCTGTCACTGCAAAAACTCAAAACAAGGCTTTTCTCCTTCTTCAGAAGAGTTCCAGTGAAAGTCTTGGGTTTTTCTTTCCGTTTTTTTGCTTTAGAAGAAAAAGAAATGTACATTTTCTGCAGCTGCCTCTCACACGGCCGTTCTGAATTCATGCGGACTAATGCAACCGACGCGCCGACACTTTAAGTCTGCTCTCCAAATGTGTTTCTCTGTCGCAGGGCAGCGGCCGAGTCCAGCCGCGCTCTGTCCGGTAACAGCACTCGAGGCTAAACAACGGAGAAGAGAGGGGACGGGGGCGTAATTTGACATTCAGGCACTCTTGAACAGCAACACTGCAAAACTGTAAAAGGTCAGAGGTCAGACGGAGTGCGCTCATGCGGCGTCACCACACAGATGCACACAAACACACACATGCTCACATGTGCAAGCAGTGGAGCACCATTAAATGCAAGCACGCACACACACACACTCGAACACACGTCTCAGGAGGATACAAAAAAAAACGAAGGAGAAACAAAGATTTTAGACCCAAATGTTCGTTCTTGGCCTTCCTCTCCCATGGATCAGAACAGTGGTCTTCCTCGGTGCTGGTTCGTGTTAACATGAGTCATGTTAAAGTCCCTTTGCAGTTGTAGTAGCTTGATTTCAGTAGCGTTTCAATGGCACTGCACCGGTTCAGTGGTGCTTCAAACTGCTTAGTCCAGTCGCTGCTGCAGTCCTGCCAGGAGGGGGATTAAAACACGGGTTCCATTCCCCCCGTCAGTTACAGCGCCCCCCCTGTTCAGGTAAGTGCAAAGATCTTCATCATCATCTTCTTCATCGTCTTCAACAACAACACTCTTGTCATTTCCTTCATCTGCGTCAGTGCCTGTGCGAATGCTGCCCAAATAACCAAGCATTGGCATCATAAACAGATCCAAGATCAGTATTCAGCAGGAGAATACATTCTGCTCCGAGTCAGCGGCGGGTGTCAAGAGCAGTCATAAGGGCTTGTCAATCACTGTCACACCTGCAGGTTAAAACATGTATATTTATTATGATGGTACATCACTGATGCCACACATAATGAAGTTTTCATACATACCACACAAGGAATGTGTGTTCACACCTGCATAACTGCGTCCGGTGCTCATGCAGGTCGGCAGCAGTGTCCACTTGTCCGAGTTCTGATTGTAGAACTCCACGGAGGCCAAATTACAGCTGCCGTCATCTCCCCCCACCACATACAGCACGTTGTTCACAGCACACACACCTGAAAACACACACGTACACAGAATGAAGGAGGGGGGGGGGGACACCTCACACCTCAGGACGTCTGACGGACAGACCGTCGTACTGACCTGCGTTACGTCGACACATGTTCATGTCTGCTACCTGTCGCCAGCTGTTGGAGGTCGGATCGTACACTTCACAGCTCTTTCTCACCAATGGACCGTCGTGTCCACCCACAGCATAGAGTAAACCTTTTAACACACCTACACCTGAGGACGCATTGGAAACATGGTCAATGGCACAATATACATCTTCTTCCCCTGTTTCTTTAATGTTGTTTTAATATGTAACCATCACAGTATTGTTTGGGATCTTTGATGGTAGATCAAAATATGTTTTACAACCCACCTGCTCCACTGCGTCTTGTGCCCATCTCAGCGATGTAGTTCCACGCGTTAGTTTTTGGATTATAAGCTTCTACTGTACTCAGACACTGTCTGGTCGCTCCATCATAACCTCCGACTGCGTATAGGACCCCTGACAATCACACAAAGAAGATATGTGACTCAGAAAGAAAGAGGCGGTGGACTAAATACCAGAAACATGTTAGTACATTAGCCATGAGGGGATTTAAAATGTGTGAAACCAAGTACTCCTAAAAGTATTTTGGTATTTAAGTTTTTCTTAATTTCATAAGTTTTACTTTATGGATTATACATTTATTTCTCCTCGTCTTATATTATATTGTCCGTCTCTGACGCTTCTCTAGGTTATTTCTTTCATTTTCTTCTGTAAAGCACCTCTGTAAACATCTGTTTTGAACAAAGCTAAAAAGATTTAAAAAGTGGGTTAGTTAATGAAGTGTTTCTCATTCTGTGTACATGAACGTCCAGTTCATTATTCAGATAATACAGATAGTTTTTCTTGAGAATTTTTTGATTTACATACTGTATTACTGCTTTTTTAAGTATTTGTGGAAAAATATACCTGCAATTTAAACAAAAGAAACACAATGATGACTAAACACAGTAATCACAAGAACAACTTCACCAACATGAACAACATAGTATTTTGGATAAACTACTATAAGTGGAGAACAAAGAAATCAATCCAATTAAAAATTTTGAAATTTTTGTAAACTTTAAGTGTATAAATTATATAGAAAATTATACCCAATCACAATATTAGCAGAATTCCATCAACATCTCTGTGTCAAAACAAAAATACATGAGCTTTACACTTTAAGTTGTATTTATAAAAGGGCTACAGTCTTATATTGTCGGGTACGTCTATTATTTGGTCCAAACATCTTTGTATATCTGCTGACTGTAAAAACCAAACCAGGAATTATATTCACCATTTACAACTCCCACTCCCACACTGCTGCGCCGGGTGCTCATGGGTAACACATGGAACCATTCGTCTGTCTTAGCGTTGTACGCCTCGATGGTGGACAAACCTGCAAAACCACAGAAACAACCACATCTTGTATGATTCTCTGCAGTTACACACCTGGTTTATCATCATGTTTCAACATCACAGCCACACACTGACACAATCATACCTGTGCTGCCATCAAAGCCTCCCACAGCGTACAGGAGTCCGTTGAGCACGGCAGCGCCGAGCGTCGATCGCCGGTCCTGCATGCTGCTCACGCTGGTCCAGCGGTCCATCATCGGGTCGTAACAGTCGACGGTCCGTACACGCAAAGAACCGTTGAAACCGCCGACTGCGTACACACAGCCGCCCACGTACACCACACCTGAAGACACCGACAGAAGAACATTAACAAAAATATCTACAGAGACACACATAAACAGCCTGATTCATGAAAAAAGCAGAAGGAGCCTCGGTTGCACAACTCATTATTAATGTCACCAGGTTAAAAAGACTGAAGTGAACAGTTTGTAGCCTCTTCCAGTTAAAAGACGCATTTCTAAACTGAAAACATCGACAGGCCGACAAGCTGTTCTCCATTTTCACTGCTGAGAAATACAGCCGTCTCTTATTTTTACCTGAATTGAAGGGCATAACATAGGGTCCAGGTGATGCTTATCATGATGAGGTATTTGGGTTGATGTGGATATCAATCACTGGCAAACGTCTACCAGTGCAGAACGGGAGACGGACTCCAGGGTTAATTCGAGTCAGTTAACTGGTGTTTACTTTATTTGCTCTTTAATGGAAACGGTCTGCGGTGGTTAGCACTGTCACCTCACAGCGAGAAGGTTCCTAGTTTGAATCTGGGGTCTTTCCGTGTTGGGTTTGTATGTTCTCAGTGTTTCTGTGTGGGTTTTCTTCAGTTTCCTCTCACAGTCCAATCACATGCAGATTGGAGTTAGGTGAATTGGAGACTAAACTGTCTGAAGGTGTGAATGTGATTAGTTGCTTGTCTCTGAATGTTGGCCCTGTGATACACTGGTGATGTGACTTATATTATGTTACTTAGGCTTTCCTACCTGCTCTGCACCTCCTGGTTGGGAGTTCAGCCACCTGGTACCATCGCTGCTCCTCAAAATCGTAACATTCAACACTGCGGATCGCCTTGGGAGCCTGGCCTCCGACCACCACCATCACCTAAGAACAACCAGTGACAGTAACATGATGGACTGTGGATCAATTAGGGCCTTGGCCGGTTTAAGTCCTCTGCTCAGTGACTCTTAGTAGGTGACTGTGTTTGTACCTTCGGGCAGCAGGCTGGAGTCCTCATGCGTGTGCGTGCCGTCTTCATCAGAGCTCTCTGGTCGGCCGGCAGCAGGTGATACTTCATGGCCTCAATCAGGTAATCTTTACAGGCACTGCTGTTCTTAATCAGACACTCCTCCTCCACCCGCTGACACACCCGCACAGTGAGAGAGGAACCAATCAGACAGCAGCGTCTACAGAGATATTCTGATATATTGTTAATATAGATATTGTGACACATATTTAAACTATAAAAAAAATGAAACACAGGCTTACATGACAGAAATAAAGATCACTGAACCATTTAAAATCATTTTCCTATTGGACTCACTATACTGACTCACAAACAACAAAATTTAGTTTTTTTAAATAGTGAAGCACATGAAGAAGTATATGCTCTCATTCACGTGTTCTTGGTGCAGCTAAAAAAACTCAATGCCCCTAAAAGTGGTGAAGGCACAACAGTCAACAACACACACACACAGAGAATTCTCATCATAACAACCTGTCGTCTGTGAGAGGGAAGCAACTGCAAAAGTCACTCTGTGTTCATAAAGCTGATTCTGATAGAATATAAAGTTGTTGCAACAATGCTTCAATATGGATGCTGCTGCAAAAAAGTTACAAATACTAAAGCACGGAGGATTCACACACGTTTTCAACCGGGGACACAAAGGATCTTTATAGTTACAGTTCGGCAAATCAGTATCAAACTAAAAATATGGTCATAATCTGCCCTTCTGTTCCTGAAGTATGGGTTTTGGAATAATGTGCAGAAAAGAAAGTGAACGTTATCTTGCCACAGTGAAGGTGACCTTTGACCCTTTAGGAAATGGACAAGTCATCACTTCTCCATCTGATCCTATTATCTATCATCTATCTATTCCTGAAATATCACCTTTACCAGAATGGGACAGACAGACATAAAAACCTTAATGCCTCTGTCCACCCCTGTCGACAGCTTGAAACTGACATGTGTTGAATAAGAGCTTCGACAAAATCAGACGTAGCCTCTCGTACCTGCACCAGGTATTCTCTGGAGAGGAGTGGCAGGCGGACGTGCTCCATCAGGTGAGCCAAGTGTTCCTGGCGCACGTCTTTGTCATGGTTGACCCAGGCTATGACTGCTTCAAAGACCTGTACAAGAATGAACACACCTTTAGCACTTCAGCGACAGAAACAATAATTCTGGTGGTTAGGACACGCTGAGCAGGGTGTGTGTGTGTGTGTGTGTGTGTTGGGTGTGTGTGTGTGTGTGTACCTTCTCTTCTGTGGGGATGGTGAGCTTGTCGCTGGCGATCAGGCTGGACACTTGCTCCATGCCCAAATTAAGGAACTCCTCACTCCCGACCACCTCAGCGAAATGTTGCTCTGTCAGCAAAAACAAGAGATGGAAAATAAATCTTTACGATTACAGATTTTCGCTGTTCTCGTTCTGTCCCACATCCTCCAGGACACACACACACACCTGTTTCAGTGGAGCAATGAAAAGCAGTTACACACACACACACACACACACACACACACACACACACACACACACACACACACACACACACACACACACACCTGCGTAGCTGTTGGCCTGTGCGAGCAGCTGAGAGCAGGCGTGCAGGTCAGCGAAGGCTCGTATTCCCAGACAGTTGGACGGATGAAGCTGAGAGCTCAGAAACTCACAACAGGCCTTTTTCACCTCGTTCAGCTGGAGCAGGCCCGCTGCAGGCAGCAACGCCTGTCACACACACAGACACACACACATTAAGTGGTAGTTATGGCACTGAATAGAGCAAATGATTTAAGTCGGTTGATCATAGGCTCGATCGGGCAAAATGTCCTCTACAGATTTCCTAAGCAAGACACAGAAGTGTTTAATTTGAGGCTGCTGCTGTTGTAAGACCTGTTTGATAAAATACATGGTCTGTGTCATGCACTGTACAATAAATAACAAGAGTAAAACTCAGAAATTACTTTTCAGTTTGGTTTTCGTCTTTTTAACTTTCCAAAAAGACATTAGACAAGGCAAAAGTTCAAAAAGTAGAAGAGAGGTGCGTCAAACATCATCACCATTTATCATGTGAAATAACTGGATACTTGTGAATGTTTATTTGCACTAAAGTACAGTGGCCCTGACAAAACCCCAACAACAAATCACAAAAACCCAACAGCTTTCATTGCTGATTGGATGGATGCACTGTCCACATGTTTTTGTGATTTGCACTTCAGGGCCACCATACAGAAGGGAATTGATTTTTCCTTCATTACAGCAGCAACCTGATGTCGA
Source organism: Hippoglossus hippoglossus (assembly GCF_009819705.1). Taxonomy (NCBI): domain Eukaryota; kingdom Metazoa; phylum Chordata; class Actinopteri; order Pleuronectiformes; family Pleuronectidae; genus Hippoglossus; species Hippoglossus hippoglossus. The sequence continues at coordinate 22,438,850 of NC_047151.1, read as the reverse complement.
AGAAACATCCATGCACTCACTTCTGCAGGAAAAAGCCTAATGAAAGCATCTGATCAGGAAATATTCCTCTATCACGTTGTAAATTGTTGGACAAATTTGTTCAGTCCAACCAATGCTACACAGCAAATGGTTGCGATGGAGTGAAATTAAACTAGCAGGAATACAAAGCTTGAAATTTAAAGATTCCAATATTTAATTATTTAACGTGACATAGTTTGTCCAGGCTGTACCTGGATGTACTCTGCCTCTCGGCCAATGTCAGCAGGGAGGTGGTGATGCAGATGAGAAGGATAGAAGGATAGTTTCACTTTAATACATAGAATGGTTAGGTATCAAACATGTGTAAACCAGTGGGTTTAGCACGTCTGGAGATTTAGGTTTTTTATAATGGCATCATTTTCTGGAGTTATTTGTTAAACCTGCTTATATTGAACCAGGTCACCACTTGCGATGCACCCACTGCTTTCCAGGAAGTTTAATTACCCGTTTATTTTCTCATAACTGACCAGCAACAGGTGAACTACGAAGGTTTTAGCATCATGTCAGGTAAACATGTTTACAATTTTAGACCTTAACCTCATGACCTAATATGCTATTTATTTATGTATAAACACAGCCATTCATGTGACAACATTAATTCTAGGAAACTTAAGAGGTATAACAGCAATTTAGACCCTCGAAGTTTGGAGTTAATTTATTATTTCAATATTTATGTTAAAATAAATGAGTGTGTCGATTGAGAGAGAGTGTGTGTGTGTGTGTGTGTGTGTGTGTGTGTGTGTGTGTGTGTGTGTGTGTGTGTGTGTGTGTGTGTGTGTGTGTGTGTTTACCTGCACGTTATCCTCTGTGACCTGTATCTCTGCTGTGTAGATGTAGTCCACCAGCAGGCCCAGAGTCCAACCATCCATCTCCTTTATCCTCACTCTTTTCGCCCTGCTCTCGGCCATCTCCCCTGTTAGTGCACACGCAGACACACACACATGTTCGCCATCTACTGCCACAAACATAATAACTGTGTACTGTGCTAATCAGTGTTAAAGGATCTAAAAACATGTGTCTTGCGGCGAGGATAGAAGATCGTCCTTACCCGTGAACATAGCGTGGAAGTAAGGGCTCCCGGCGGCCAGGACCACTCTGTGAGCAGCGATCTCTACGTCCTCCGCCACTATGGTCACATCACACAACAGATTCTGGCTGTATTCACATGCAGGAGATGGAGACAGAGGGAGGAAACATGTCCAGTTAAATGTCAGACGGAGGGACACAAAGGATTTGAGGAAGACGAGACAAGAGACAGAATTAAAGACGGAGTTTGTCTCACCTGCGCAGCTCGTTCATGACTTTGAACGCCTTCCTCATGTGCCGGTGGTTGAAGGTGATGGGGCCTTGCCTCTCGACTCCATCTTCTTTGTCCACACCGTGTGGACAAAGTCTAGTGCACCTGAGAGGGACAGTGCAGACATGAAGCAAACACACAAACACGCACAAGAAGAGAATCCGTGACAGTGCACACGGAGATGATTTTGTTGCTACAGGACAAAGCAATAACACTGCTGAGCAAGCACGGGTCACTCGAGGTCTCCTGATACATGGAAATCAGAATGAGGACATCTCAGAGTGTGTTATGGTTTTCACTCCAGAGATTGTGTTAAGATTGTCGTCCATTTTTCTGAATTATGTTTGCAATAATTTTAACCCTGCTTACATCTGTTTCTTTATTGTGAGCAGCTTTATCTGTCAGCAACTGCAGCTCTGGATTCCTACAGTTCAATATTTGCTGTCTCTGATTTACAACATTGGTTAAAGGGGGTTTCTTCCCCCAAATGACATGAAAAAAACATGCGCTCAGTGGCCACTTCATGGATTATCAATCAGACAGAGCCAGGAAGCTGCCTGGGTAACACAGACCCTCAGGTTAACTGGGTTTCAACTGGATTCGGTCCTTTGATTAGTTATGGATCTAAAATACAAACTATGTCCAGACCAGAATTATAATCTGATGTTGTGGAGATGTCCTGTGAAGGGTCCCCGTGTCTAAATCCCACTTTAATTATTAGTTTGTATTGTGCTCAACTGGTATATTTATCCCCTAAAGTGTTGATTAATCAAATTATCTCAAACTCATTGAAGATAAAGTCTTACTGATTTCTCGGTTGGCCTTTCACAGACATATAGGTATCAGAGTTTATGTTTGCTGACATGAAACCTTTAATTTTACAGAATAAAAAATGCAAAGGATGTGTACTTATCTACATATTTATTTCTAGATATTTATAACAAAGTTTATGGTTGAACTGTAAAATTTCAAATGCCTCAATTGCACTTAAATTCATATATCAGGCAATAGAATTTCGTACTTTTCAATATCGACATCAGCCCCAAAAAGTTGTGGGCTACAGGTATGGATTTATTTCATCATCATATAATATGCTAATTCTTTTCTTAACTTATTATTCATTTCACATTTAATTTAGAAATGCCTGAAAATATGAAAACTGTCCATCCCTCTTCCCCAGAGACCAAGTTTAGATTTTCAAAAACACTGTCCAACAACCCCAGTCCCAAAGATATTGATTTTACAGTGACATTAAAAAAGAAAAGTAGTAAAAAAAATCTGAGGGGCTGAAAACCGATATTTGTGGTCATTTCAGGTTGAAAGATGATGCAAATGGTTACAGACAATGTTTCGATTAATCAAATAACTGTTGCATCTCTTCACTGGATGATTTCAGCGTCATGAGCACAGAGTTTAAATCTTTGACCTTTTTAAAATACACCGCAGCACCTCGTGGGACACTCTGTCTTTGGCGGAGCTGCTCTCGGTGTGTTTCGGTCTGAACTGACTCAGTCTGCAGAACAACCTTGACCTATTACACATTGTTTGAAAGCTTTTTCTCCCGATTCCATCTGTGAAACCCGTGAATCCTCACAACTGCCACAGCTGTTGACGCAGAACCGGATCAAATGTTTTGCCGTGAAGGCTCTTCAGTGTTTTACCTTCCGAATAGACACGCGACACATTAATCACATTTAAAGGACTTTTTAAAAACTATATATTGAATGGATGGGATGGAGTTGTGATGTGATCTGCTCTTGGATTGAATGCAGGCTAATGCTTATCCTGATTGACTCATTCAATGTGTGATTGTTGTTTGACGTGGGCGATGTGGGTATCTCTCACATTAACTACAAAGATAAAAAAAAGAGGGGTTATATATGAGATTAGATTTTTTTTACCTTCTTCCTTTTCGAGCAAGTATTTCCTTATTTAAATATCTTTCACTGGGATTAGATTTGTACTTGTTTTCTTATTTATATACAACTAAAAACCTTATATACCCTTTTGTATGCCCCCAAAACTAAGTGAGGCAAAAAATGTAAACTTACATTTCTACTATGTTTGTGCCTCTCAGTGTATTCTGTCTGTCAGGTTGTTTAAAAGAGTTCCCTTTTTACCTTGTGCACTAAAATAAATTATCATTTTAAATACGCGTTGTATGTGAAGTTTAAATCTGAAAACAACTAAAGAATATCTATAATTATCGCAATTTCATTTTCATCAATAGCAATGTAACACAAGAAAATGGAAATACTCAAGTAAAGTAACAAGTACCTCAATAGTGTAAATGAACTATATTCCACCACTGTTCAGCACACGCACACACACACGAACACACACACACGCACACACACCATTCATAATAAAATCATCCATTTAATTATGTTGTTAATGTCAAAATCACGTGGCCCTCATGTTCTGCCACAAGCACACCCACACGCACACTCATACACACAAACACAAACACACAAACACAAACACACACACATGCATTGGCTTCATAACTGTTTAACACACATCCTCTCTACCGCAAACCAAACACCCCCAATGTCCCCAACCAACAGGCAGACCCCCTCCAGCCTGCTGCAGCCTCCCGGAGCCTGGATCCTGCACCCGGTCCCCGGTCCCCACCCCCGGGCAGGGAGCAGACACGCCGGCTGTCCGCTGTCTCTGTCAATGCGGCACCATCAGTCACAAGCAGCCACTGGGAAACGTCAACACACAACCAACACACACACACACACTCACACTGGTTTCTCACACACTTACAGCGGATGACTGTCCATGATTCCGGTGTTGTTCAGAGGCTGCACACTTGGCCCAGCGGCATGCACCATTCCATATCCACCGTGTCGTCAGTGACCGGATCCGAGGCTCAGGCGTGAATCACGGGGACCATCTGTCCAGAGGCGAGACGGGCTGACGGCAGCCGCGATCACAGCGCTGCAGCCCGGCTCCGAGCAACACGCAGCCCGGTGATGACTGCGGTGAGTCTCCGCACCAACACGTTGCGATCCAGCCCGGCTGCTGTACCCGGAGGACTGCTGCCTCTGCCCGCCACACACACACTCACACAACCCGCCGCTGTGTGGACGGAACCAGCCGCCGAGAGACACCGGGTTTATTTTGATTCTGCTGCGGCGCCCCCACCTCTGTCCTCCCGGGTGCGTGTCTGTGTGTGTGTGCGGGAGGCGGACAGACGAGGATACCTGTTATTTTCCAATCGCTGATTAAAACGCACAAACAAGGACATGACGGCAAAGACAAGAGCGGACAAGGTGTCCCACAAGAAACACTGTCTCCCTCTAGCTGTGGAAGACTGTCCGGAGAGGAGGCCAATAATAAGACTAATACTACTAATAATAAGAATACTAATACTACTAATAATAGTACTATTACTACTAATACTACCACAATTAATAATACGATTAAGTCCTAAAATATATATTTTTTGAACACATTCTCTCAAAATCTTGGTCTTTATATATTGACCTAATATTCTATAATTTTTTTCACCAATTTAACCATACAATGATTTTCAGTTTATGCCACAGTCTAGAATATCTCATACCATTTGATGTCAATTGTCACACTTTTGACTTCTCATCTCATAATTGTGATGTCAAAATTCCCAATAACTTATAACATAGTGATAATTTTGAGTTAGTGAAACAAATTCTGCACATATATTGTAAATCAATGATTCCATTTTTACTTTATATCTACTAATCTTATCCCATTGACTCTGTGAATCAAGATTTTTGATATTTCATGTCATTATTTTGATCTCTCTAATCATTTTGACTTCTCTCAGATTTTGATTTCAACTGTAACACAATTCCAAATCTAAACTTTTATCATAACTCTTCCTCTAGAACATATTATTTTGGGGTCTGCTAACAACAATGGTAATCTGTCAAATCCCAGTTGGTTTCATGTGAAGAGCCTCATTGTGTAGAAAACTTTGTCCGCAGAGTCCGTCTGTTGTGATTTGTGTCTGGCTGTACTGTTGGCGTGGACAGGCGAGAGCTGTGAAGCTGGAGGAACAAGTCTGTTAGGGTGTGAAGACACTGACTGGATTAGAGACACCAGGCTGTCAGAGGCCTCAGTCATGGCTTCACTCATGTCAAACATCCGTCATGATATGAAACAAGTCACATGGAATCAAAGCTGCAAGCAGGTAGTTGTTTTTACCCACATGATAATTTTTGCTATGATGTTGTGCAAATAAAGTTATCATTAAAAATGAGACATCTTAGTTATAAGTGATACTTTTGCAGATATTTAATGAGGGACAAGCTTTGGTGATTAGACGGGGTATTTCAGTAAATTTGCACATATTTGGGAAACTCCAAATTATACAAAAATAAAGTATTGTCAAGCTCTATAAAAAAAAAAAAGGCTCCACTTCCCATAATGCACTATGATAGCATCTACTTCCCTCTAAGTGGCCATGTCTGATATCATCAGGATTTATAACAAAGGACTTCCAGACCGTTTTCACAGTCTGGTAAACTGCCCTTCATGTGTGAAATTGTTGGAATGCCCCTTTAAAATTCTACAGCCAGAGCTAGATCCTGTTTTCAATGATGGAACTGTCAAAGAGTAGAAGCAAGATAAACACCATTAAAGCTTCAGACAAGATTCAAAATACTCACAATTTGTATTTTATTTTTTACAGTATAAAAAAAAAAATATGTTGACAGCAGAAATATTTACATGGATCAAAATACTGAAGAAACATTGAAGTTTGTGAATGAACGAATGAATTCCCTGCACAGTAAACACCTCTCTTCAGTTTCCTCACAGGTTGACAGAGGGCATCACACGACGTCCATGGTGCTGTGTTCTTTCCTTGAGTTTGTATTAGTTTGGCTTCAGAGGGGCGGGGGGCAGACTGGCAGAGGCCTGCTCCAGAAAGGCCAGCGGTCCAGGGGGAGGAAGGTCCGAGGGTTTGCGGTGTTGAACGCTCACATCCTCGAGCACTTGTTGCCAGTGGTGCAGTTTGGACAAGTGCTTCTGAACCAGCAATTCTTTCCTCTGTAGCTCGTTACGTAACTCTGACACATCCTGAAGTGAGAAAAAAAAAATGGACATGTGAAGAGACAGATGATAATTTAGAAACACTGAGATAAAGGCCACTAAAATCTGGATTTGACGCAGGTTGTGGACGTCAGTGAGGGTTTTGTGATACCCCAGAGTTTGTTTTGTGTTTCGGGAAATAGTTTGGCAATCTTTTTTAAACCCAGGAGGTCGTGGAAAGGACCAAATTATAACGAAAGTCAGTCCAATACTGTACCTCTTTCACCACCTGCTCTGGCTTCTGCACAGATAACTGGAGCCTTTTCTGTAGGAAGAAGCACTCCGTCTGTCGAGCCACGTCCAGAAACTTTTGTATGCACTGATCAACACCTGCAATCAACAGATACATACACAGTATTCAACAAAACGAAGTACAACACCATATTTTGGTCGAATGAAAACAGACAGCTGAAAAAGTTCAGCGTGTTAGATCTTGTGCATAATTTGACAAATGAACATAACCTGAAATACAGCTTCAGCAGTGGTTGGGAGAAATAGGAAGAGTCATACTATTTACATATTTGTTTATGCAATCTGGCCTTAGAAATTAGAGAGAACCAGTTTTATTTCAGTTGGTTCTAATATAGATCTTTTACTATGGTTTTTCAAATACGTCTTCTTATTGAAATGTACTAAATGGATGGTATTTTGTGATCACACTTATATAATTATAAGTAACAAATACATATATACTGAGCAGGGGTGTAGTCATTTTTTTAGACATTGTAAACCAATATTAAGTCTATAATATGACCAGAAGTTCAACGAATAAAACCTTCAGGACTTCGCTCACCAGTTCGAATCTCCTCTTGGTCTGTTCCATTAACGTAGTCCTGACTCACCAGGGATGCAAAACATGCCTGCAGAAAAAAACCCAGAGAGCAACGTTAGTAAATCAGCCTTTTTCTATACGAGTGTCTCAGTCCTGCTCACTGAGCACAGTCCTCTAGTTAACTGACTGGAGGTATTTGAGGACAGATGTCAAAAGATGTTTAGCCATGAGAATCTTGTCCCCCTTGAATAACACCAGCTTTCAAAAAATCATTACAGCATCGAGAGAGAAACCAAGATATTAATCTGCTGCTATAACAGGCTTCACTCTAATGGAGGAGGTTTTCCAAAAGACTTTAACAGGGGGACAAAGTAATCTACTCCTGCAAGAGCATACGTGATACTGGGCACTGATGATGGGTGATTAGATCTTGCTCAGTCTGCATTACATACATACAAAGCTGCTTGTGGGGAACCAGCGTCTGTGACCTTGTCTGGCTACAGTCTGGCTGTTGTGCCCTTCTGTCTTTTGTTCTGCATTAATCACAAACAGGCAGGGGACACATATATTTGTTTCATTCCATTAGTTAAGGTCAGGGCTCTGAGGATCTTCTACACTAGGACTGCCGCTGACAATTATGATTGATCTTCTGTTTGATTTATCATCTTGTCAATAAACATTTTTAAAAGAGTAAAACATGACATTGTTCAAGATGATTTAAAACAAATATTTGTAACTGTCTTGTTATGAGTCATAAACACCGGAATATTCAGCTTACACCTTTAGATCTAGAAATCCAGATTCTGACTCACAGGAATCAATCGCTGCAGATCTATTTGGCGCAGAAAATGAGAAGGAAGATTTCTTTGAATTCAACTGTCAATTAAATTAAATGTTTTAATCTATAGTGTCAAAACATAACGTCTGCTTCCACCGGTCTGGTTGAGTGGAGAAAAATAGGGGAGAGAGAGAGGGGGGGGGGGCGAGGACAGAGAGACCAGGAACAGCTGTGTAACGTTTATATTAAAGCTCTGTCGGACTGGTTGTTACACTGAAAATAAATAAAAGTGATATTCATACAAATAATTATGTTTGTTGACTTTTTCACGTGGAAGAAACTTTAAAATATCTAGAAGCCTTGTCCAAACAGGAAAAAATAAGGAAAAGGCCCAGGACAAAAGTAAGTGGACAGAACCATAATGTGTGAATGCGATTGTGCAAAGTGTTAGAAACCAGATGTGTTGGTGTTTTATACATTTCTCTGTGTAATAAGAACAATCATGTTAGTTCTTATCATCCTAACTTTCCCTCAGGATCAATAAAGTATCTATCTATCTATCTATCTATCTATCTATCTCTCTGTATATACACCTCTCTATCTGTATCTCTCGCTATACCTCCCTATCTCTCTATATAACTCTCTATCTGTCTCTCTCACTCTATCTCTATCTATCTATATCTCTCTGTATATACACCTCTCTATCTGTATCTCTCACTCTATCTCTCTATCTCTCTCTATACCTCCCTATCTATCTTTCTCTATATACCTCTCTTTCTGTCTCTCTCTCTCACTCTATCTGTCTGTCTCTCTCTCTCTACCGTTCTCTATATACCTGTCTATCTGTCTCTCTACCTATCTATATCTCTCTCTATAGCTCTCTATCTATCTATAACCTGTGTGAGAGTCGTTGTGTTCTATGCTAGCAGGGTTAAAGGCGAGATACAATGTTTTGGTAGCTGTAAATAAACGTGCTAAAGCCTGAGGTTTGACAGTGACTCAGCATTAACGCTGACAAACACTCAACATCTGCATTTATCTGAGTTGAGTCGCTGTGAAATGAGGTAAAATGTGTCTCAGCCCTGCATCAACACCGGGGAATCATCTCATTAACAGCAGTTAGCACACGCAGCTAACGGAAGCTAACACACAACTTCCTCCCACCTCGAACGAAGCCTCCAGTTCGTCCACCAGCGTGTTGCTGCCCTGAGTCCGGGCAGCGGGAGCGGGGAAGCCCGGCTGTCCCGGTCCACCCGGGCCCCCGACGGGATGAGGACCGGGCGGCTGCTGACCGGGAAACATCCCACCCATGGACGACGCCATCTTGATCTGAGAGGGATGCTTGTTGCTGCCCGGTCTGCACATGCGCACTGGTGTGCACGATCCTTCTGGACAAAAGTATGTGGACAGACCAATATCAGGAAATATGTCATAAATGTGTAGTTTCTAATCTTTAGTTTATGTTGAAATATGGCTTAAAAGTGGCTGATTATCCTATATGTTAATTTTTGGAAGTTGCACATTGTGGTGCTATTGAATTGTTTGTTTTGTCCAACCAACCAATCATTCAACCAACCAACTAATCAATCAATCAATCAATCAAACAAACTTCACTTCATTCAGATAAGAACAAACATGATATTTTAAAGCTGTTATAACAATTTTAAAAAATGAATGATAGAAAAAGGTAGATATATGGGATAAAACATTTAATAATATTAACAAATAAGAATAAAAGATGTTGCATTTAAAGATTTCGACACTTCCGACCTTTCAGTTGAATCATCGTTCTCATCACTTTGGTTAAGTGTTCTGTTGTTTTACACACTTTTGATTTTGTCTGCCAATTTGAGCACTTTCCCACAAGAGCGGAGGCAACATGTCAACACCCGTTTGTTTTGGAATGAGATGTCCATTGATCACATACTCTATGTAAGACCCAACATCATAAAGACACACAGGCTCATAATTAAAGACATACAGAGTTTATTTATACAACATGTAAATTATCTGAACCTTTATTTAGTCAATACAGAGCTTTAAAGTTTTTTCAGCTAAAGTTACAACAGTGAGGGGAAGAAAATGTGCAATAATCAAAGGTCTAAAAAATATCTTGTACAGATAAATCTGCTGGATGTAGAAATTCAAAGATCCATCAACCCTTTATAAAATATTAGTCTTTTATATTTCGATAATGGCTTTCAGCAGCAAAATTATACTGTATAATTCTGAGTGAACTTTGACCCTTGGCATTTAGCTCTCTGTCTCTGTTGAATCCGGCCAGAGTCTCTCAGCCGTGATGTGCCAGCCCGGCAGCAAACTCCACCAGTGTACGTGTTGGTCTCCCGGACATGCCTTTCCTCAGGTAAGGAACTTCATCTTTGTTACTCATCACACCAGCGATGTCCAGATGAGCCCAATGTGGAGCTGTGACAAACTCTCTCAGGAATGCAGCTGCTGTGCATGCGCCACCAGAACTAGAAAATAAAACAGATAATAATGAAATTCTGTTAAATAAAGCCATGAATCGACTCCTCTGATCCTCTGATGCCTCCAGCAGGAGCTGCAGGCGCTAACTGAGTGTCGTGAGATACGTACCGGCTGTACTTGCCGACGTTGTTGAGGTCTGCCAGCTGGCAGTCAGTCACCTGTCTGGTGTAGTGCTGGAACAGGGGCATCCGCCACACTCGGTCACCTGTCACAACACTGGCCTGCAACACACCATTAGTCAACACTGGAGCTGAGAGACACCGATGGGCGTGTGTCTATTGTATTTAGTTTGCATACGCCTGCTGTACCTTCTGCAGCTGCTCCCAGAGCCAGTCAGAATTTGTGAATACTCCAGTTGCTGCTGAGCCGAGCGCTACATCCATCGCACCTTGAAAACACAAGACGACACATTTTGATATTTACTCATTGTACCTGCATACCTCACTTTGGGCCTCGCAGACACGTCACAGTGCACTTCATTTACATTGTCTTTTACAGTCTGTTATTGCTTGTGTGTGTGTCCTGTCTGAACCAAATTCCTTGTGTGTGCCGACTCACTTGGCCAAATAAACCCGATTCTGAAAATCATATTCAATCCAGTCGTTTGTCTGCATTTGCCTATAAATGACACATTTCACACCAGCTCAAACAAACACCCCAAATAGTTTTTAATGTATGAAAATCCCACCTGTTAATGTAGCAACATTGACGATGGCCCTGGGGTTGAAGGTGTGTCCATAACAGAGTGCGTCGGCGAGAACCAGTCTGCCCTCTGCATCTGTGTTATCTACCTGTATGTGGAGAGAACAGTCAGCTCATCTGTACACACACAAATACTCACAGATCACTGCTTCTAACTTCACATCAGGGCCTCACCTGGATTGTTTTTCCATTCTTAGCTGTGACTACATCACCTGGTTTAGTGGCCTTCCCACTGGGCATGTTCTCACACAGAGGAGCCAGACCTGATTTAATAATAGGAAACAGAGAGGCAGGGGGAGCTATAGTAAATAAATGATCTTCAGTGATTCAGTGTTGTAAAAACCAACAGAAAATCGATCTGGGTATTGACTAGATCCTGGATGACATAGACTTTTGGGAGCTGATGAGGATACAGATGTTAGGAGGTAAATATGTCACAAAACTCACCAATAATGTTGACCGGCAGTTTCAGAGCTGCTGCTGTGACAATGGATGAACACACGGTGGCAGCACCGCCCATGTCAGCTCTCATTGCATCCATAGAAGCAGATGGCTTCAGAGAAATACCTCCACTATACACACAGACACACACAGACACAAACACAGGTGAGCACAATGAGTGCACTGTGTAGTATAAATGAAGCAGTAAGTGCAGAACATTAGATATCCAATGAACTGGAGTGTGTAATATTATGGTTTACGTGTCAAAAGTGATGCCTTTGCCCACTAAGAGCAGCGGGGCCTCCGTGCTCTCAGGTGCACCATTGTAATGAAGCTCCAGGAAGACAGGGGGCTCCTCTGAGCCTTTGGACACGCTGAGGAAGGCTCCCATCTGTTGCTCCTCAATCCAGCCCTGGGATCTTTATAAAGACATAAATTATTAGATTATTAGATCACTTCTCTTTCACCCCAGCCATTCTCCGGACATTGATAGGGATATATCTATGTTCCCGTCAAAAGGTGTAACTGAAGCAGCCCAACATCTGACAACACTGTAACACAAAAGCTTTTAAAAGTTTCAATATCTCAAACGTCCTTTAACAACGTGACAAATGAACGTGTTTCACGTCTTAATTGTACGATGATGAGTGTCTCACTAACCTCTTCTTTATCGTGACTCGTCCAGAATGTCCTGCTAGTTTCTCTTCAATGATGCTGGCAAATACAGTCGGCGTTATGTGATTCGCTGGAGCTTCCATTAGCATCCGTGCCAGGTTTTGGCCTTCAGCGTAAAGAACTCCTTTCTCCCACCCGACCGAGTCAGCACTGAGAGTAACAACCCACAGACAAATACACAGTGATGTGAAACTGCATCAATGTGAATGCAATAAAAAGTCCCAGTTTTAGCTTCCAGCTGTGGGTCTACCTTCCATGGAGCTGCGTGGTCACTTTGGTCTTCTTCTTGGATTTGAGTTGATCATAGTGGAACAGACCCAGAGCAGCGCCTTCAGCTGCCGACTGAGCGTCACCGCAGCCGTCCACCTCCACGTGGTTCACCTCCAGGTCCTGGAGTAACCGGCAGCCAGCTGAGCACGTGCAGAAAAACACACAGACATCAGCCAACTGCAGCCGATCCCCCACTGAGACGAGCCGAGGTAACGTGTCTCACCTGACACTGCAGTTCTGATGTTCTCCTTGCCGGTGTCCCAGTTCTCTGCCCCACACACTGCTGCATTGCTCTTACCCAGTCCTACTACTGCTACACAGGGGAAGTCCTGGAGAAGACACAGAATAGATACTTAGATACTGTCATGTCATTTGTTGTATTTAAATCTGATGTCACACTTTGTTACCGTGTGGACTCCATAGAATATTCTGCTTCTGCCTTTCTTCAGCGCAGGTCCAGAGCTAGACAAGGAAAACAGAAGTTTATTTAACACAATAACAGACACAACTCTGGAATAAGTTTCTGATAATTAGTGTTTTATCACTGTGTGCATTAGAGATGCACTATTTTTCTGTCTTGGTAACACTTAAGATGTGCTTTGGTGTTTATAAGTCTTCATAAAGCTGTATATAATGACAATTACAACCACAAAAATCAACATAATATGTACGAACAACTGTATGTGATCAGTTTATAGTAGGGCTGGACCATTTAAATATTAATAGCATTGATACTGATAATATCACAATAAATGTCACATTATTATTTCTTTTAAGTTTAAAGAGAAACTTTTTTACAAATCTGAGGTACATCAATTTAGTGTTATACCTCCTCACAGTGTTTGAATAATGCAGAAGCAATGAATCAATATATATATCGGACTTTATTTATATAACTATTGATGAAGATTATAATGCGATAACTTTTGCTGTTGTGTTATTGCCGAGCCCTGGTGTGCAGATGATGGAGACTCACATTGTCAGCAGCTCAGACAGTTTTCCTGACACTGTTTGGTCAAAGCCTGTCGCTGCCTCTGTCAGATGAAGACCAGCCTCCTCTCCCTCCTTCTCAAACACCCCCAACACCAGACCCTGCACACGCGCACACACACACGCGCACACACACACAGAAAAACACTGTTGCTCGCATGAACACAACCAATAACAAACACAGCTCCCACAGACAGAGAGTCACTGATGTAACTCTCTCTCTCTGCCAGATGTCAGATGTTTGACAGGTGACGTGGTGCAGGTGATTGACAGATGTTTGACAGGTGATGTAAGCCGGGCTTCTCACCTTCCTGTGGCTCAGGTGAGTGTGTGAAGCAGAAAACGACCTGCGGTGGCTCGTCCTCTGCACAACTCTCCTCACGAGAAGCATCGTCGCCTGCTGCACAAACAGAAACCGACAGAACCGGAACCGCTTATCGTCTCATTCAGAGAAGTAAAGGTCGCAAAACATGTGCAGGACGAAGCCGGACAACAAGGTCGCGTTTTCTCTAACGTCACCAACAAGCGACGGAAACCCGCGGTTGTCGCCACCTGGAGGCAGATGTGGGTTAAAGCAGTTAATATTTGACTGGACGCTGGTTTCTTCTCCAAACATTTTAATCATCAGTTTTCTGCTTGATAGAGAAAATATCAAAAGGGAAAACATAATAATTTTAATTTGAACTCATGTTAAAAAAATGTGACAAACCAGTTAAAAAGATTAAGTGATGGCGAGTTCCTACAGAGAAACGTTATTGTTATTTGAGAGGTCTTTAAAAGGTCATTAATAATTTACAATAACTTTCCATGTGAAAAATTACTACAAAAGTAACTCATATGAAGACATGTCAATTTACTGCAGCTTTTAAACTACAAATCTTAAAGAAATTCAAACTGACGCCCGAGTTGACATCTCACAATTCATCTGCTTTTTGTTTTTTATTATTTTTTAAAAGAAGAGACAATATTATGTACTGTACAGATATGGTGTGCATAAACTAAAAAGGAGCAAAGTCAATGCTCATGGTCCCAGATGGTCATACATCTAACCAAACACACAAATAAGAAAAAAATGTGCCGTGTAAATAATTGTTTATTTTATTGTTTTACAGTTAATTTGTGTTTGACAGAGATTTGTTCATTTCCAGCTCTTGTTTCCCTGAATATGAGAAAATCTTGAAGAAAATACAGGAAGACATGAATTGAACTCAGCACAGGAGAGTGCATCAATCTCAGACTTTTTCATAGAAACAACAACATAACTGATTATTTGCACTGATTTTTAGAATGTGTACAAAATCCGTCTTCAGATGTGAGCTACTTTTATGACCAAGTTAAATTAAATGAAAATCAAAGATCTTTACTTTTACAGTTTTATCTAAATGTGATACATATGTACATCCTTCTCTCCCTATGAAATCATGCTCACAGTGTTGCAACCAACTAAAGGAGTTCCTGTAAAGATCATTACTGTAAACCACTGACTTCAGACCTTATTCTGAGAAATGTGACAAATCTGTTACAGACATTTCAGACATATGATGAAAAACTAATCATGTATTTACACATGCAGCTATAGACAGAATATACAGCACAGGACGTTCAGAGCTCAGTAGTTGACTTTGGATGCAAGACACTTTGTATCCATCAATGCAGACGAGGATCATTCAGTTCAATCGTAACTCCTGCAAAAAGAAAACCAGCCGGCGGCTTCTGTAATGTTGGAGGCTACAAAGCCGTAACTTTATAATTGTAGCCACTTGTCATAAATAGTGTAAAATCTGTACACAGGGGCTCTGGCACAGTGTCTGTTTCCACATGGAAGACATCATACGTGATGTAAGTGCTGACACGATGCTCCGTGTTTGGTTCTTTAGTAGAGCAGGTCCAGAGCAGAGATGGTGGGTTCCTCCGGTTTCTTGATCTCTGGTTTGGGCAGCTTGATCCGACTCATGGCGACCACTCCGCAGACAGCGAAGTGAGTCGCTATGCTCCCCACGCTCAGCCAGAAGGACCAGTCCAGGCCATCGTCCAGGACAACCAGGACGAACAGCTTCTCCTTGTAGTTAGCCACCCGCTCGGTCAGACGGTGGTGTCTCAGGGCCGCCAGGAAACACAAAACACCCAGGGCACCGAAAAGAGCTGGAAAATACAGAACATGGGAAGGAGATACAAAGAGAGAGGTAAACCGACTGCACAAAAGCCAAGAGAGTGGATAAAAACACTCAAGTGGAAAACATGAAATGCAAATTGAAAAGCAAAATAAAATTTGAGGGAGGTCTCGAAGAAAGACAGAGTCAGCTCACATACCAGCTATTAGGTTCCACAGGTAGAGTCCTTTGTGCCCCTTGATGCTCTGGTAGGGAACCTTGCGTGCGTTGTAAATACAGAAAGACAGACTGACCACAGCGAAGCCGATGGCCACCAGCAGGAAGAGGATCACCATCATGTGAAGGCCGCTGTTCAATGTTCGCACGAGCTTTGGGAAAACTGGACAATCAGACAGAAACAGAGGAACAGACACGTAATCAGCCCAGTGAGCAGGTTTGCGTGAGACAAGATGAGGAAAGGAAACAACACATTCTGCAGCCACCAAACGTTTGTCATGCTGTACTGAATATTCTGGATTAAACAGAGATGTTGGATGGTTTACATGCAGTTTTTGACTTTACTGAATATTCTGGATTAAACAGATGTTGGATGGTTTACATGCAGTCTGTGACCTTACTGAATATTCTGGAATAAACAGATGTTGGATGGT